>NC_091291.1:61203988-61409136 GCF_032444005.1 Ranitomeya imitator
ATAGAGTGTAGAGTGTAGGGTATAGAGTTTAGGGTATAGATTGTAGGGTAAAGAGTGTAGAGTGTACGGTATAGAGTGTAGGGTATAGAGTGTAGGGTATAGAGTGTAGAGTGTAGGGTATAGAGTGTAGAGTGTAGGGTATAGATTGTAGGGTATAGAGTGTAGGGTATAGAGTGTATGGAATAGAGCGTAGAGTGTAGGTTATAAAGTGTAGGGTATAGAGTGTAGGGTATAGAGTTTATGGTATAGAGTGTAGGGTGTAGGGTATAGAGTGTAGGGTATAGAGTTTATGTTATAGAGTGTAGGGTATAGAGTGTAGATTGTAGGGTATAGAGTGTAGGGTATAGAGTGTATGGTATAGAGTGTAGGGTATAGAGTGTAGAGTATAGGGTATAGATTGTAGGGTATAGAGTTTATGTTATAGAGTGTAGGGTGTAGAGTGTAGGGTATAGAGTGTAGAGTGTAGGGTATAGAGTGTAAGGTATAGAGTGTAGGGTGTAGAGTGTAGGGTATAGAGTGTAGGGTATAGAGTGTAGAGTGTAGGGTATAGAGTGTATGGTATAGAGTGCAGGGTATAGAGTGTAGGGTATAGAGTGTATGGTATAGAGTGTAGAGTGTAGGGTATAGAGTGTAGGGTATAGAGTGTAGGGTATAGAGTGTAGGGTACAGAGTGTAGGGTATAGAGTGTAGGGTAGAGAGTGTAGAGTGTAGGGTATAGAGTGTATGGAAAAGAGTGTAGGGTATAGAGTGTATGGTATAGAGTGTAGGGTATAGAGTGTAGAGTGCAGGGTATAGAGTGTAGGGTATAGGGTGTAGGGTATAGAGTGTAGGGTATAGATTGTAGGGTATAGATTGTAAGGTATAGAGTGTAGAGTGTACGGTATAGAGTGTAGGGTATAGAGTGTAGGGTATAGAGTGTAGAGTGTAGGGTATAGAGTGTAGAGTGTAGGGTATAGAGTGTAGGGTATAGAGTGTAGGGTATAGAGTGTATGGAATAGAGTGTAGAGTGAAGGGTACAAAGTGTAGGGTATAGAGTGTATGGTATAGAGTGTAGGGTATAGAGTGTAGGGTATAGAGTGTAGGGTATAGAGTGTAGAGTGTAGGGTATAGAGTGTAGAGTGTAGGGTATAGAGTGTAGGGTATAGAGGGTAGGGTATAGAGTGTATGGAATAGAGTGTAGAGTGTAGGGTATAAAGTGTAGGGTATAGAGTGTATGGTATAGAGTGTAGGGTATTTTGTGTAGGGTATAGAGTGTAGAGTGTAGGGTATAGAGTGTAGGGTGTAGCGTATAGAGTGTAGGGTATAGAGTGTAGGGTATAGAGTGTAGAGTGTAGGGTGTAGAGTGTAGAGTGTAGGGTGTAGAGTGTAGAGTGTATGGTATAGAGTGTATGGTATAGAGTGTAAGGTATAGAGTGTATGGTATAGAGTGTAGGGTATAAAGTGTAGAGTGTAGGGTATAGAGTGTAGGGTATAGAGTGTATGGTATAGAGTGTAGGGTATAGAGTGTAGAGTGTAGGGTATAGAGTGTAGGATATAGAGTGTAGGATATAGAGTGTATGTTATAGAGTGTAGAGTGTAGGGTATAGAGTGTAGGGTATAGAGTGTAAGGTATAGAGTGTCGGGTATAGAGTGTAGAGTGTAGGGTATAGAGTGTATGGTATAGAGTGTAGGGTGTAGAGTGTATGGTTTAGAGTGTAGGGTATAGATTGTAGAGTGTAGGGTATAGAGTGTAGGGTGTAGAGTGTATGGTATAGAGTGTAGGGTATAAAGTGTAGAGTGTAGGGTATAGAGTGTAGGGTGTAGGGTATAGAGTGTAGGGTATAGAGTTTATGTTATAGAGTGTAGGGTATAGAGTGTAGATTGTAGGGTATAGAGTGTAGGGTATAGAGTGTATGGTATAGAGTGTAGGGTATAGAGTGTAGAGTATAGGGTATAGATTGTAGGGTATAGAGTGTAGGGTATAGAGTGTATGGTATAGAGTGTAGGGTATAGAGTGTAGGGTATAGAGCGTAGAGTGTAGGGTATAGAGTGTAGGGTATAGAGTGTATGTTATAGAGTGTAGGGTGTTGAGTGTAGGGTATAGAGTGTAGAGTGTAGGGTATAGAGTGTAGGTTATAGAGTGTAGGGTATAGAGTGTATGGAATAGAGTGTAGAGTGTAGGGTATAGAGTGTAGGGTATAGAGCGTAGAGTGTAGGGTATAGAGTGTATGGTATAGAGTGTAGGGTATAGAGTGTAGGGTATAGAGTGTTGGGTATAGAGTGTAGAGTGTAAGGTATAGAGTGTAGAGTGTAGGGTATAGAGTGTAGGGTATAGAGGGTAGGGTATAGAGTGTATGGAATAGAGTGTAGAGTGTAGGGTATAAAGTGTAGGGTATAGAGTGTATGGTATAGAGTGTAGGGTATAGAGTGTAGGGTATAGAGTGTAGGGTATAGAGTGTAGGGTGTAGGGTATAGAGTGTAGGGTGTAGCGTATAGAGTGTAGGGTATAGAGTGTAGGATATAGAGTGTAGAGTGTAGGGTGTAGAGTGTAGAGTGTAGGGTGTAGAGTGTAGAGTGTAGGGTATAGAGTGTAAGGTATAGAGTGTAAGGTATAGAGTGTATGTTATAGAGAGTAGGGTATAGAGTGTATGGTATAGAGTGTAGGGTATAGAGTGTAGAGTGTAGGGTATAGAGTGTAGGGTATAGAGTGTATGGTATAGAGTGTAGGGTATAGAGTGTAGAGTGTAGGGTATAGAGTGTAGGATATAGAGTGTAGGGTATAGAGTGCATGTTATAGAGTGTAGAGTGTAGGGTATAGAGTGTAGGGTATAGAGTGTAGGGTATAGAGTGTCGGGTATAGAGTGTAGAGTGTAGGGTATAGAGTGTATGGTATAGAGTGTAGGGTGTAGAGTGTATGGTTTAGAGTGTAGGGTATAGAGTGTAGAGTGTAGGGTATAGAGTGTAGGGTGTAGAGTGTATGGTATAGAGTGTAGGGTATAGAGTGTAGGGTATAGAGTGTAGGGTATAGAGTGTATGTTATAGAGTGTAGGGTATAGAGTGTAGAGTGTAGGGTATAGAGTGTAGAGTGTAGGGTATAGAGTGTAGGGTGTAGAGTGTAGGGTATAGAGTGTAGAGTGTAGGGTATAGAGTGTAGAGTGTAGGGTATAGAGTGTAGGGTATAGAGTGTAGGTTATAGAGTGTAGAGTGTAGGGTATAGAGTGTAGAGTATAGTGTAGGGTATTGAGTGTATGATATAGAGTGTAGGGTATAGAGTGTAGGGTATAGAGTGTATGGTATAGAGTGTAGGGTATAGATTGTAGAGTGTAGGGTATAGAGTGTAGGGTATAGAGTGTAGGGTATAGAGTGTATGTTATAGAGTGTAGAGTGTAGGGTATAGAGTGTAGGTATAGAGTGTAGGGTATAGAGTGTCGGGTATAGAGTGTAGAGTGTAGGGCATAGAGTGTATGGTATAGAGTGTAGGGTGTAGAGTGTATGGTTTCGAGTGTAGGGTATAGAGTGTAGAGTGTAGGGTATAGAGTGTAGGGTGTAGAGTGTATGGTATAGAGTGTAGGGTATAGAGTGTAGAGTGTAGGGTATAGAGTGTAGGGTATAGAGTGTAGAGTGTAGGGTATAGAGTGTAGGGTATAGAGTGTAGTGTGTAGGGTATAGAGTGTAGGGTATAGAGTGTAGAGTATAGAGTGTAGGGTATAGAGTGTAGGGTATAGAGTGTAGAGTGTAGGGTATAGAGTGTAGGGTATAGAGTGTAGAGTGTAGGGTATAGAGTGTATGGTATAGAGTGTAGGGTATAGAGTGTAGTATGTAGGCTATAGAGTGTAGGGTATAGAGTGTACGGTATAGAGTGTAGGGTATAGAGTGTAGAGTGTAGGGTATAGAGTGTATGGTATAGAGTGTAGGGTATAGAGTGTAGTATGTAGGGTGTAGAGTGTAGGATATAGAGTGTAGGGTATAGAGTGTAGGGTATAGAGTGTAGAATGTAGGGATTCGAGTGTAGCGTATAGAGTGTAGAGTGTAGGGTATAGAGTGTAGGGTATAGAGCATAGAGTGTAGGGTATAGAGTGTAGGGTATAGAGTGTAAAGTGTAGGGTATAGAGTGTAGGGTATAGAGTATAGAGTGTAGGGTATAGAGTGTAGGGTATAGAGTGTAGAGTGTATTGATTCGAGTGTAGGGTATAGAGTGTAGAGTGTAGCGTATAGAGTGTAGGGTATAGAGTGTACAGTGTAGGTTATAGAGTGTAGGGTATAGAGTGTAGGGTATAGAGTGTAGGGTATAGAGTGTATGGTATAGAGTGTAGGGTATAGAGTGTATGGAATAGAGTGTAGAGTGTAGGTTATAAAGTGTAGAGTATAGAGTGTAGGGTATAGAGTTTATGGTATAGAGTGTAGGGTATAAAGTGTAGAGTGTAGGGTATAGAGTGTAGGTTGTAGGGTATAGAGTGTAGGGTATAGAGTTTATGTTATAGAGTGTAGGGTATAGAGTGTAGATTGTAGGGTATAGAGTGTAGGGTATAGAGTGTATGGTATAGAGTGTAGGGTATAGAGTGTAGAGTATAGGGTATAGATTGTAGGGTATAGAGTGTAGGGTATAGAGTGTATGGTATAGAGTGTAGGGTATAGAGTGTAGAGTGTAGGGTATAGAGTGTAGGGTATAGAGTGTATGTTATAGAGTGTAGGGTGTAGAGTGTAGGGTATAGAGTGTAGAGTGTAGGGTATAGAGTGTAAGGTATAGAGTGTAGGGTGTAGAGTATAGGGTATAGAGTGTAGAGTGTAGGGTATAGAGTGTATGGTATAGAGTGTAGGGTATAGAGTGTAGGGTATAGAGTGTAGGGTATAGAGTGTAGAGTGTAGGGTATAGAGTGTAGGGTGTAGAGTGTATGGTATAGAGTGTAGGGTATAGAGTGTAGAGTGTAGGGTATAGAGTGTAGGGTATAGAGTGTAGAGTGTAGGGTATAGAGTGTAGGGTATAGAGTGTATGGTATAGAGTGTAGGGTGTAGAGTGTATGGTTTCGAGTGTAGGGTATAGAGTGTAGAGTGTAGGGTATAGAGTGTAGGGTGTAGAGTGTATGGTATAGAGTGTAGGGTATAGAGTGTAGAGTGTAGGGTATAGAGTGTAGGGTATAGAGTGTAGAGTGTAGGGTATAGAGTGTAGGGTATAGAGTGTAGTGTGTAGGGTATAGAGTGTAGGGTATAGAGTGTAGAGTATAGAGTGTAGGGTATAGAGTGTAGGGTATAGAGTGTAGAGTGTAGGGTATAGAGTGTAGGGTATAGAGTGTAGAGTGTAGGGTATAGAGTGTATGGTATAGAGTGTAGGGTATAGAGTGTAGTATGTAGGCTATAGAGTGTAGGGTATAGAGTGTAGGGTATAGAGTGTAGGGTATAGAGTGTAGAGTGTAGGGTATAGAGTGTATGGTATAGAGTGTAGGGTATAGAGTGTAGTATGTAGGGTGTAGAGTGTAGGATATAGAGTGTAGGGTATAGAGTGTAGGGTATAGAGTGTAGAATGTAGGGATTCGAGTGTAGGGTATAGAGTGTAGAGTGTAGGGTATAGAGTGTAGGGTATAGAGCATAGAGTGTAGGGTATAGAGTGTAGGGTATAGAGTGTAGAGTGTAGGGTATAGAGTGTAGGGGATAGAGTATAGAGTGTAGGGTATAGAGTGTAGAGTGTATTGATTCGAGTGTAGGGTATAGAGTGTAGAGTGTAGGGTATAGAGTGTAGGGTATAGAGTGTACAGTGTAGGTTATAGAGTGTAGGGTATAGAGTGTAGGGTATAGAGTGTAGGGTATAGAGTGTATGGTATAGAGTGTAGGGTATAGAGTGTATGGAATAGAGTGTAGAGTGTAGGTTATAAAGTGTAGAGTATAGAGTGTAGGGTATAGAGTTTATGGTATAGAGTGTAGGGTATAAAGTGTAGAGTGTAGGGTATAGAGTGTAGGTTGTAGGGTATAGAGTGTAGGGTATAGAGTTTATGTTATAGAGTGTAGGGTATAGAGTGTAGATTGTAGGGTATAGAGTGTAGGGTATAGAGTGTATGGTATAGAGTGTAGGGTATAGAGTGTAGAGTATAGGGTATAGATTGTAGGGTATAGAGTGTAGGGTATAGAGTGTATGGTATAGAGTGTAGGGTATAGAGTGTAGAGTGTAGGGTATAGAGTGTATGTTATAGAGTGTAGGGTGTAGAGTGTAGGGTATAGAGTGTAGAGTGTAGGGTATAGAGTGTAAGGTATAGAGTGTAGGGTGTAGAGTATAGGGTATAGAGTGTAGAGTGTAGGGTATAGAGTGTATGGTATAGAGTGTAGGGTATAGAGTGTAGGGTATAGAGTGTAGGGTATAGAGTGTAGAGTGTAGGGTATAGAGTGTAAGGTATAGAGTGTAGGGTACAGAGTGTAGGGTATAGAGTGTAGGGTAGAGAGTGTAGAGTGTAGGGTATAGAGTGTATGGTATAGTGTAGGGTATAGAGTGTATGGTATAGAGTGTAGGGTGTAGAGTGCAGGGTATAGAGTGTAGGGTATAGGGTGTAGGGTATAGAATGTAGGGTATAGAGTTTAGGGTATAGATTGTAGGGTATAGAGTGTAGAGTGTACGGTATAGAGTGTAGGGTATAGAGTGTAGGGTATAGAGTGTAGGGTATAGAGTGTAGAGTGTAGGGTATAGAGTGTAGGGTATAGAGTGTAGGGTATAGAGTGTATGGAATAGAGTGTAGAGTGTAGGGTATGAAGTGTAGGGTATAGAGTGTATGGTATAGAGTGTAGGGTATAGAGTGTAGGGTATGGAGTGTAGAGTGTAGGGTATAGAGTGTAGAGTGTAGGGTATAGAGTGTAGGGTATAGAGGGTAGGGTATAGAGTGTATGGAATAGAGTGTAGAGTGTGGGGTATAAAGTGTAGGGTATAGAGTGTATGGTATAGATTGTAGGGTATAGAGTGTAGGGTATAGAGTGTAGGGTATAGAGTGTAGGGTATAGAGTGTAGGGTGTAGCGTATAGAGTGTAGGCTATAGAGTGTAGGGTATAGAGTGTAGAGTGTAGGGTGCAGAGTGTAGAGTGTAGGGTGTAGAGTGTAGAGTGTAGGGTATAGAGTGTAAAGTATAGAGTGTAAGGTATAGAGTGTATGTTATAGAGTGTAGGGTATAGAGTGTAGGGTATAGAGTGTAGAGTGTAGGGTATAGAGTGTAGGGTATAGAGTGTATGGTATAGAGTGTAGGGTATAGAGTGTAGAGTGTAGGGTATAGAGTATAGGATATAGAGTGTAGGGTATATAGTGTAAGGCATAGAGTGTAGGGTATAGAGGGTAGGGTATAGAGTGTCGGGTATAGAGTGTCGGGTATAGAGTGTAGAGTGTAGGGTATAGAGTGTATGGTATAGAGTGTAGGGTGTAGAGTGTAGGGTGTAGAGTGTAGGGTATAGAGTGTAGAGTGTAGGGTATAGAGTGTAGGGTGTAGAGTGTATGGTATAGAGTGTAGGGTATAGAGTGTAGGGTATAGAGTGTAGGGTATAGAGTGTAGGGTATAGAGTGTAGGGTATAGAGTGTAGAGTGTAGGGTATAGAGTGTAGAGTGTAGGGTATAGAGTGTAGGGTATAGAGTGTAGGTTATAGAGTGTAGGGTATAGAGTGTAGAGTGTAGAGTGTAGGGTATAGAGTGTAAGGTATAGAGTGTAGAGTGTAGGGTATAGAGTGTAGGGTATAGAGTGTAGGGTATAGAGTGTAGGGATTCGAGTGTAGGGTATAGAGTGTAGAGTGTAGGGTATAGAGTGTAGGGCATAGAGTATAGAGTGTAGGGTATAGAGTGTAGAGTAAAGAGTGTAGGGTATAGAGTATAGAGTGTAGGGTATAGAGTGTAGGGTATAGAGTGTAGAGTGTATTGATTCGAGTGTAGGGTATAGAGTGTAGGGTATAGAGTGTAGGGTATAGAGTATAGAGTGTAGGGTATAGAGTGTAGGGTATAGAGTGTAGAGTGTAGGGTATAGAGTGTAGGGTGTAGAGTGTAGGGTATAGAGTGTAGAGTGTATTGATTCGAGTGAAGGGTAAAGAGTGTAGAGTGTAGGGTATAGAGTGTAGGGTATAGAGTGTAGAGTGTAGGGTATAGAGTGTAGGGTATAGAGTGTAGAGTGTAGGGTATAGAGTGTAGGGTATAGAGTGTATGGTATAGAGTGTAGGGTATAGAGTGTATGGAATAGAGTGTAGAGTGTAGGTTATAAAGTGTAGGGTATAGAGTGTAGGGTATAGAGTTTATGGTATAGAGTGTAGGGTATAAAGTGTAGAGTGTAGGGTATAGAGTGTAGGGTGTAGGGTATAGAGTGTAGGGTATAGAGTTTATGTTATAGAGTGTAGGGTATAGAGTGTAGATTGTAGGGTATAGAGTGTAGGGTATAGAGTGTATGGTATAGAGTGTAGGGTATAGAGTGTAGAGTATAGGGTATAGATTGTAGGGTATAGAGTGTAGGGTATAGAGTGTATGGTATAGAGAGTAGGGTATAGAGTGTAGGGTATAGAGTGTAGAGTGTAGGGTATAGAGTGTAGGGTATAGAGTGTATGTTATAGAGTGTAGGGTGTAGAGTGTAGGGTATAGAGTGTAGAGTGTAGGGTATAGAGTGTAAGGTATAGAGTGTAGGGTGTAGAGTGCAGGGTATAGAGTGTAGGGTATAGAGTGTAGAGTGTAGGGTATAGAGTGTATGGTATAGAGTGTAGGGTATAGAGTGTAGGGTATAGAGTGTAGGGTATAGAGTGTAGAGTGTAGGGTATAGAGTGTAGGGTATAGAGTGTATGGTATAGAGTGTAGGGTACAGAGTGTAGGGTATAGAGTGTAGGGTAGAGAGTGTAGAGTGTAGGGTATAGAGTGTATGGTATAGAGTGTAGGGTATAGAGTGTATGGTATAGAGTGTAGGGTATAGAGTGTAGAGTGCAGGGTATAGAGTGTAGGGTATAGGGTGTATGGTATAGAGTGTAGGGTATAGAGTTTAGGGTATAGATTGTAGGGTATAGAGTGTAGAGTGTACGGTATAGAGTGTAGGGTATAGAGTGTAGGGTATAGAGTGTAGGGTATAGAGTGTAGAGTGTAGGGTATAGAGTGTAGGGTATAGAGTGTACGGTATAGAGTGAATGGAATAGAGTGTAGAGTGTAGGGTATAAAGTGTAGGGTATAGAGTTTATGGTATAGAGTGTAGGGTATAGAGTGTAGGGTACAGAGTGTAGAGTGTAGGGTATAGAGTGTAGAGTGTAGGGTATAGAGTGTAGGGTATAGAGGGTAGGGTATAGAGTGTATGGAATAGAGTGTAGAGTGTATGGTATAAAGTGTAGGCTATAGAGTGTAGGGTATAGAGTGTAGGGTATAGAGTGTAGAGTGTAGGGTATAGAGTGTAGGGTGTAGCGTATAGAGTGTAGGCTATAGAGTGTAGGGTATAGAGTGTAGAGTGTAGGGTGTAGAGTGTAGAGTGTAGGGTGTAGAGTGTAGAGTGTAGGGAATAGAGTGTAAGGTATAGAGTGTAAGGTATAGAGTGTATGTTATAGAGTGTAGGGTATAGAGTGTAGGGTATAGAGTGTATGGTATAGAGTGTAGGGTATAGAGTGTAGAGTGTAGGGTATAGAGTGTAGGATATAGAGTGTAGGATATAGAGTGTAGGGTATAGAGTGTAGAGTGTAGGGTATAGGGTGTAGGGTGTAGCGTATAGAGTGTAGGCTATAGAGTGTAGGGTATAGAGTGTAGGGTGTAGAGTGTAGAGTGTAGGGTGTAGAGTGTAGGGTATAGAGTGTATGGTATAGAGTGTAGAGTGTAGGGTGTAGGGTATAGAGTGTAGGATATAGATTGTGTGGTGTAGGGTATAGAGTGTATGGTATAGAGTGTAGGGAATAGAGTGTAGAGTGTAGGGTATAGAGTGTAGAGTGTAGGGTGTAGGGTATAGAGTGTAGGATATAGAGTGTGTGGTGTAGGGTATAGAGTGTATGGTATAGAGTGTAGGGAATAGAGTGTAGAGTGTAGGGTATAGAGTGTATTGTATAGAGTGTAGGGTATAGAGTTTAGAGTGTAGGGTATATAGTGTAGAGTATAGAGTGTAGAGTGTAGGGCATAGAGTGTAGGGTGTAGAGTGTAGGGTATAGAGTGTAGAGTGTAGGGTGTAGGGTATAGAGTGTAGGATATAGAGTGTGTGGTGTAGGGTATAGAGTGTATGGTATAGAGTGTAGGGAATAGAGTGTAGAGTGTAGGCTATAGAGTGTATTGTATAGAGTGTAGGGTATAGAGTGTAGAGTGTAGGGTATAGAGTGTAGGGTATAGAGTGTAGGGTATAGAGTAGAGTGTAGGGTATAGAGTGTAGGGTAGAGCGTGTAGGGTATAGAGTGTAGGGTTTAGAGTGTAGAGTGTAAGGTAGAGTGTATGGTATAGAGTGTAGAGTGTAGGGTATAGAGTGTAGGGCATAGAGTGTAGGGTATAGAGTGTAGGGTGTAGAGTGCAGGGTATAGAGTGTAGGGTATAGAGTGTAGGGTATAGAGTGTATGGTGTAGGGTATAGAGTGTATGGTATAGAGTGTAGGGAATAGAGTGTAGAGTGTAGGGTATAGAGTGTATGGTATAGAGTGTAGGGTATAGAGTGTAGAGTGTAGGGTATAGAGTGTAGGGTATAGAGTGCAGGGTATAGAGTGTAGAGTGTAGGGTATAGAGTGTATGGTATAGATTGTAGGGTATAGAGTGTAGAGTGTAGGGTATAGAGTGTATGGTATAGAGTGTATGGTATAAAGTGTAGAGTGTAGGGTATAGAGTGTAGGGTATAGAGTGTATGGTATAGAGTGTAGGGTATAAAGTGTAGAGTGTAGTGTATAGAGTGTAGGGTATAGAGTGTAGGGTGTAGAGTGCAGGGTGTAGAGTGTAGGGTATAGAGTGTAGGGTATAGAGTGTAGGGTATAGAGTGTAGAGTGCAGGGTATAGAGTGTAGGTTATAGAGTGTAGGGTATAGAGTGTATGGTATAGAGTGTAGAGTGTAGGGTGTAGAGTGTAGGGTATAGAGTGTAGGGTATAGAGTGTAGGGTGTAGAGTATAGAGTGTAGAGTGCAGGGTATAGAGTGTATGGTTTAGAGTGTAGGGTATAGAGTGTATGGTATAGAGTATAGAGTGTAGGGTATAGAGTGTAGGGTGTAGAGTATAGAGTGTAGAGTGCAGGGTATAGAGTGTATGGTTTAGAGTGTAGAGTGTAGGGTATAGAGTATAGTGTATAAAGTATAGAGTGTAAGGTATAGAGTGTAGGGTATAGAGTGTAAGGTACAGAGTGTAGAGTGTAGGGTATAGAGTGTAGAGTGTTGGGTATAGAGTGTATGGTATAGAGTGTAGGGTATAGAGTGTAGAGTGTAGGGTATAGAGTGTAGGGTATAGAGTGAAGGGTATAGAGTGTAGAGTGTAGGGTATAGAGTGTAGGGTATAGAGTGTAGAGTGTAGAGTGTAGGGTATAGAGTGTATGGTATAGAGTATAGAGTGTAAAGTATAGAGTGTAGGGTATAGAGTGTAGGGTATAGAGTGTGGAGTGCAGGGTATAGAGTGTAGGTTATAG
Source organism: Ranitomeya imitator (assembly GCF_032444005.1). Lineage (NCBI taxonomy): Eukaryota > Metazoa > Chordata > Amphibia > Anura > Dendrobatidae > Ranitomeya > Ranitomeya imitator. The sequence goes on from NC_091291.1 coordinate 61,215,513, forward strand.
AGTGTAGGGTATAGAGTGTATGGTATAGAGTGTAGGGTGTAGAGTGTAGGGTATAGAGTGTAGGGTATAGAGTGTAGGGTGTAGAGTATAGAGTGTAGAGTGCAGGGTATAGAGTGTATGGTTTAGAGTGTAGGGTATAGAGTGTAGGGTGTAGAGTGTAGGGTATAGAGTGTAGGGTATAGAGTGTAGGGTGTAGAGTATAGAGTGTAGAGTGCAGGGTATAGAGTGTATGGTTTAGAGTGTAGAGTGTAGGGTATAGAGTATAGGGTATAAAGTATAGAGTGTAAGGTATAGAATGTAGAGTGTAGGGTATAGAGTGTAAGGTACAGAGTGTAGAGTGTAGGGTATAGAGTGTAGAGTGTAGGGTATAGAGTGTATGGTATAGAGTGTAGGGTGTAAAGTGTAGAGTGTAGGTTATAGGGTGCATGGTATAGAGTGTAGGGTATAGAGTGTAGAGTGTAGGGTATAGAGTGTAGGGTATAGAGTGTATGGTATAGAGTGTAGAGTGCAGAGTGTAGAGTTTAGAGTGTAGGGTATATAGTGTAGGGTATAGAGCGTAGAGTGTAGGGCATAGAGTGTAGGGTATAGAGTGTAGGGTATAGAGTGTAGATTGTAGGGTGTAGGGTATAGAGTGTAGGGTATAGAGTGTATGGTGTAGGGTATAGAGTGTATGGTATAGAGTGTAGGGAATAGAGTGTAGAGTGTAGGGTATAGAGTGTATTGTATAGAGTGCAGGGTATAGAGTGTAGAGTGTAGGGTATAGAGTGTAGGGTATAGAGTGTAGGGTATAGAGTAGAGTGTAGGGTATAAAGTGTAGGGTAGAGAGTGTAGGGTATAGAGTGTAGAGTGTAGGGTTTAGAGTGTAGAGTGTAAGGTAGAGTGTATGGTATAGAGTGTAGAGTGTAGGGTATAGGGTGTAGGGTATAGAGTGAAGGGTATAGAGTGTAGAGTGTAGGGTATAGAGTGTAGGGTATAGAGTGTAGAGTGTAGAGTGTAGGGTATAGAGTGTATGGTATAGAGTATAGAGTGTAGGGTATAGAGTGTAGGGTGTAGAGTAAAGAGTGTAGATTGCAGGGTATAGAGTGTATGGTTTAGAGTGTAGAGTGTACGGTATAGAGTATAGTGTATAAAGTATAGAGTGTAAGGTATAGAGTGTAGGGTATAGAGTGTAAGGTACAGAGTGTAGAGTGTAGGGTATAGAGTGTAGGGTATAGAGTGTACGGTGTAGGGTACAGAGTGTATGGTATAGAGTGTAGGGTATAGAGTGTATGGTATAGAGTAGGGTGTAGAGTGTAGAGTGTAGGGTATAGAGTGTAGAGTTTAGAGTGTAGGGTATAGAGTGTAGGGTATAGAGGGTATAGTGTAGGATATAGAATGTAGGGTATAGAGTGTAGGGTATAGAGTGTAGGTTATAGAGTGTAGGGTATAGAGTGTATGGTATAGAGTGTAGAGTGTAGGGTGTAGAGTGTAGGGTATAGAGTGTAGGGTATAGAGTGTAGGGTGTAGAGTATAGAGTGTAGAGTGCAGGGTATAGAGTGTATGGTTTAGAGTGTAGGGTATAGAGTGTAGGGTGTAGAGTGTAGGGTATAGAGTGTAGGGTATAGAGTGTAGGGTGTAGAGTATAGAGTGTAGAGTGCAGGGTATAGAGTGTATGGTTTAGAGTGTAGAGTGTATGGTATAGAGTGTATGGTTTAGAGTGTAGAGTGTATGGTATAGAGTGTAGTGCATAGAGTGTAGAGTGTAGGGTATAGAGTGTAGGGCATAGAGTGTAGAGTGTAGGGTATAGAGTGTAAAGTATAGAGTGTAGGGTATAGAGTGTAGGGTATAGAGTGTAGAGTGTAGGGTATAGAGTGTAGGTTATAGAGTGTAGGGTATAGATTGTAGAGTGTAGGGTGTAGAGTGTAGGGTATAGAGTGTAGGGTATAGAGTGTAGGGTGTAGAGTATAGAGTGTAGAGTGCAGGGTATAGAGTGTATGGTTTAGAGTTTAGGGTGTAGGGTATAGAGTGTAGGGTGTAGAGTGTAGGGTATAGAGTGTAGGGTATAGAGTGTAGGGTGTAGAGTATAGAGTGTAGAGTGCAGGGTATAGAGTGTATGGTTTAGAGTGTAGAGTGTAGGGTATAGAGTATAGGGTATAAAGTATAGAGTGTAAGGTATAGAGTGTAGAGTGTAGGGTATAGAGTGTAAGGTACAGAGTGTAGAGTGTAGGGTATAGAGTGTAGAGTGTAGGGTATAGAGTGTATGGTGTAGAGTGTAGGGTGTAAAGTGTAGAGTGTAGGTTATAGGGTGTATGGTATAGAGTGTAGGGTATAAAGTTTAGAGTGTAGGGTATAGAGTGTAGGGTATAGAGTGTATGGTATAGAGTGTAGAGTGCAGAGTGTAGAGTTTAGAGTGTAGGGTATATAGTGTAGGGTATAGAGTGTAGAGTGTAGGGCATAGAGTGTAGGGTATAGAGTGTAGGGTGTAGAGTGCAGGGTATAGAGTGTAGGGTATAGAGTGTAGGGTATAGAGTGTAGGGTGTAGAGTGCAGGGTATAGAGTGTAGGGTGTAGAGTGTAGGGTATAGAGTGCAGGGTATAGAGTGTAGAGTGTAGGGTATAGAGTGTAGGGTAGAGAGTGTAGGGTATAGAGTGTAGAGTGCAGGGTTTAGAGTGTAGAGTGTAAGGTATAGAGTGTAGGGTATAGAGTGTAGAGTGTTGGGTATAGAGTGTAGGGTATAGAGTGTATGGTATAGAGTGTAGGGTATAGAGTGTAGGGTATAGAGTGTAGAGTGTAGGGTATAGAGTGTATGGTATAGAGTGTAGGGTATAGAGTGTAGAGTGTACGGTATAGAGTGTATGGTATAGAGTGTAGGGTGTATGGTATAGAGTGTAGGGTGTAGGGTGTAGAGTGTAGAGTGTAGGGTATAGAGTGTATGGTATAAAGTGTAGAATGTAGGGTATAGAGTGTATGGTATAGAGTGTAGAGTGTAGGGTATAGAGTGCATGGTATAGAGTGTATGGTATAGAGTGTAGGGTATAGAGTGTAGGGTATAGAGTGTAGGGTATAGAGTGTAGAATATAGAGTGAAGGGTATAGAGTGTAGAGTGTAGGGTATAGAGTGTAGGGTATAGATTGTAGAGTGTAGAGTGTAGGGTATAGAGTGTATGGTATAGAGTGTAGAGTGTAGGGTATAGAGTGTAGGGTATAGAGTGTAGAGTGTAGGGTGTAGAGTATAGAGTGTAGAGTGCAGGGTATAGAGTGTATGGTTTAGAGTGTAGAGTGTAGGGTATAGAGTATAGTGTATAAAGTATAGAGTGTAAGGTATAGAGTGTAGGGTATAGAGTGTAAGGTACAGAGTGTAGAGTGTAGGGTATAGAGTGTAGAGTGTAGGGTATAGAGTGTATGGTATAGAGTGTAGGGTATAGAGTGTAGAGTGTAGGGTATAGAGTGTAGGGTATAGAGTGTAGCGTGTAGGGTATGGAGTGTAGAGTGTAGGGTATAGAGTGTATGGTAGAGAGTGTAGAATATAGAGTGTAGAGTGTAGGGTATAGAGTGTATGGTATAGAGTGTAGAGTGTAGGGTGTAGAGTGTAGGGTATAGAGTGTAGGGTATAGAGTGTAGAGTGTAGGGTATAGGGTGTATGGTATAGAGTGTAGGGTATAGAGTGTAGAGTGTAGGGTATAGAGTGTAGGGTATAGAGTGTAGGGTATAGATTGTAGAGTGTAGAGTGTAGGGTATAGAGTGTATGGTATAGAGTGTAGAGTGTAGGGTATAGAGTGTAGGGTATAGAGTGTAGAGTGTAGGGTGTAGAGTACAGAGTGTAGAGTGCAGGGTATAGAGTGTATGGTTTAGAGTGTAGAGTGTAGGGTATAGAGTATAGTGTATAAAGTATAGAGTGTAAGGTATAGAGTGTAGGGTATAGAGTGTAAGGTACAGAGTGTAGAGTGTAGTGTATAGAGTGTAGAGTGTAGGGTATAGAGTGTATGGTATAGAGTGTAGGGTATAGAGTGTAGAGTGTAGGGTATAGAGTGTAGGGTATAGAGTGTAGCGTGTAGGGTATGGAGTGTAGAGTGTAGGGTATAGAGTGTACGGTAGAGAGTGTAGAATATAGAGTGTAGAGTGTAGGGTATAGAGTGTAAGGTATAGAGTGTATGGTATAGAGTGTAGAGTGTAGGGTGTAGAGTGTAGGGTATAGAGTGTAGGGTATAGAGTGTAGAGTGTAGGGTATAGGGTGTATGGTATAGAGTGTAGGGTATAGAGTGTAGAGTGTAGGGTATAGAGTGTAGGGTATAGAGTGTAGGGTATAGATTGTAGAGTGTAGAGTGTAGGGTATAGAGTGTATGGTATAGAGTGTAGAGTGTAGGGTATAGAGTGTAGGGTATAGAGTGTAGAGTGTAGGGTGTAGAGTATAGAGTGTAGAGTGCAGGGTATAGAGTGTATGGTTTAGAGTGTAGAGTGTAGGGTATAGAGTATAGTGTATAAAGTATAGAGTGTAAGGTATAGAGTGTAGGGTATAGAGTGTAAGGTACAGAGTGTAGAGTGTAGTGTATAGAGTGTAGAGTGTAGGGTATAGAGTGTATGGTATAGAGTGTAGGGTATAGAGTGTAGAGTGTAGGGTATAGAGTGTAGGGTATAGAGTGTAGAGTGTAGGGTATAGAGTGTATGGTATAGAGTATAGAGTGTAAAGTATAGAGTGTAGGGTATAGAGTGTAGGGTATAGAGTGTAGAGTGTAGGGTATAGAGTGTAGGTTATAGAGTGTAGGGTATAGAGTGTATGGTATAGAGTGTAGAGTGTAGGGTGTAGAGTGTAGGGTATAGAGTGTAGGGTGTAGAGTATAGAGTGTAGAGTGCAGGGTATAGAGTGTATGGTTTAGAGTGTAGGGTATAGAGTGTAGGGTGTAGAGTGTAGGGTATAGAGTGTAGGGTATAGAGTGTAGGGTGTAGAGTATAGAGTGTAGAGTGCAGGGTATAGAGTGTATGGTTTAGAGTGTAGAGTGTAGGGTATAGAGTATAGGGTATAAAGTATAGAGTGTAAGGTATAGAATGTAGAGTGTAGGGTATAGAGTGTAAGTTACAGAGTGTAGGGTATAGAGTGTAGAGTGTAGGGTATAGCGTGTATGGTATAGAGTGTAGAGTGTAGGGTATAGAGTGTAGGGTGTAAAGTGTAGATTGTAGGTTATAGGGTGTATGGTATAGAGTGTAGGGTATAGAGTGTAGAGTGTAGGGTATAGAGTGTAGGGTATAGAGTGTATGGTATAGAGTGTAGAGTGCAGGGTGTAGAGTTTAGAGTGTAGGGTATATAGTGTAGAGTATAGAGTGTAGAGTGTAGGGCATAGAGTGTAGGGTGTAGAGTGTAGGGTATAGAGTGTAGAGTGTAGGGTGTAGGGTATAGAGTGTAGGGTATAGAGTGTATGGTGTAGGGTATAGAGTGTATGGTATAGAGTGTAGGGAATAGAGTGTAGAGTGTAGGGTATAGAGTGCATTTGATAGAGTGTAGGGTATAGAGTGTAGAGTGTAGGGTATAGAGTGTAGGGTATAGAGTGTAGGGTATAGAGTAGAGTGTAGGGTATAGAGTGTAGGGTAGAGAGTGTAGGGTATAGAGTGTAGAGTGTAGGGTTTAGAGTGTAGAGTGTAAGGTAGAGTGTATGGTATAGAGTGTAGAGTGTAGGGTATAGAGTGTAGGGCATAGAGTGTAGGGTATAGAGTGTAGGGTGTAGAGTGCAGGGTATAGAGTGTAGTGTATAGAGTGTAGGGTATAGAGTGTATGGTGTAGGGTATAGAGTGTATGGTATAGAGTGTAGGGAATAGAGTGTAGAGTGTAGGGTATAGAGTGTATGGTATAGAGTGTAGGGTATAGAGTGTAGAGTGTAGGGTATAGAGTGTAGGGTATAGAGTGCAAGGTATAGAGTGTAGAGTGTAGGGTATAGAGTGTATGGTATAGATTGTAGGGTATAGAGTGTAGAGTGTAGGGTATAGAGTGTATGGTATAGAGTGTATGGTATAAAGTGTAGAGTGTAGGGTATAGAGTGTAGGGTATAGAGTGTATGGTATAGAGTGTAGGGTATAAAGTGTAGAGTGTAGTGTATAGAGTGTATGGTATAGAGTGTAGAGTGTAGGGTGTAGAGTGTAGGGCATAGAGTGTAGGGTATAGAGTGTAGGGTGTAGAGTATAGAGTGTAGAGTGCAGGGTATAGAGTGTATGGTTTAGAGTGTAGGGTATAGAGTGTAGGGTGTAGAGTGTAGGGTATAGAGTGTAGGGTATAGAGTGTAGGGTGTAGAGTATAGAGTGTAGAGTGCAGGGTATAGAGTGTATGGTTTAGAGTGTAGAGTGTATGGTATAGAGTGTATGGTTTAGAGTGTAGAGTGTATGGTATAGAGTGTAGTGCATAGAGTGTAGAGTGTAGGGTATAGAGTGTAGGGCATAGAGTGTAGAGTGTAGGGTATAGAGTGTAAAGTATAGAATGTAGGGTATAGAGTGTCGGGTATAGAGTGTAGAGTGTAGGGTATAGAGTGTAGGTTATAGAGTGTAGGGTATAGAGTGTAGAGTGTAGGGTGTAGAGTGTAGGGTATAGAGTGTAGGGTATAGAGTGTAGGGTGTAGAGTATAGAGTGTAGAGTGCAGGGTATAGAGTGTATGGTTTAGAGTGTAGGGTGTAGGGTATAGAGTGTAGGGTGTAGAGTGTAGGGTATAGAGTGTAGGGTATAGAGTGTAGGGTGTAGAGTATAGAGTGTAGAGTGCAGGGTATAGAGTGTATGGATTAGAGTGTAGAGTGTAGGGTATAGAGTATAGTGTATAAAGTATAGAGTGTAAGGTATAGAGTGTAGGGTATAGAGTGTAAGGTACAGAGTGTAGAGTGTAGGGTATAGAGTGTAGAGTGTAGGGTATAGAGTGTATGGTATAGAGTGTAGGGTATAGAGTGTAGAGTGTAGGGTATAGAGTGTAGGGTATAGAGTGTAGCGTGTAGGGTATAGAGTGTAGAGTGTAGGGTATAGAGTGTATGGTAGAGAGTGTAGAATATAGAGTGTAGAGTGTAGGGTATAGAGTGTAAGGTATAGAGTGTATGGTATAGAGTGTAGAGTGTAGGGTGTAGAGCGTAGGGTATAGAGTGTAGGGTATAGAGTGTAGAGTGTATGGTATAGGGTGTATGGTATAGAGTGTAGGGTATAGAGTGTAGGGTATAGAGTGTAGGGTATAGATTGTAGAGTGTAGAGTGTAGGGTATAGAGTGTATGGTATAGAGTGTAGAGTGTAGGGTATAGAGTGTAGGGTATAGAGTGTAGAGTGTAGGGTGTAGAGTATAGAGTGTAGAGTGCAGGGTATAGAATGTATGGTTTAGAGTGTAGAGTGTAGGGTATAGAGTATAGTGTATAAAGTATAGAGTGTAAGGTATAGAGTGTAGGGTATAGAGTGTAAGGTACAGAGTGTAGAGTGTAGTGTATAGAGTGTAGAGTGTAGGGTATAGAGTGTATGGTATAGAGTGTAGGGTATAGAGTGTAGAGTGTAGGGTATAGAGTGTAGGGTATAGAGTGTAGAGTGTAGGGTATAGAGTGTATGGTATAGAGTATAGAGTGTAAAGTATAGAGTGTAGGGTATAGAGTGTAGGGTATAGAATGTAGAGTGTAGGGTATAGAGTGTAGGTTATAGAGTGTAGGGTATAGAGTGTATGGTATAGAGTGTAGAGTGTAGGGTGTAGAGTGTAGGGTATAGAGTGTAGGGTGTAGAGTATAGAGTGTAGAGTGCAGGGTATAGAGTGTATGGTTTAGAGTGTAGGGTATAGAGTGTAGGGTGTAGAGTGTAGGGTATAGAGTGTAGGGTATAGAGTGTAGGGTGTAGAGTATAGAGTGTAGAGTGCAGGGTATAGAGTGTATGGTTTAGAGTGTAGAGTGTAGGGTATAGAGTATAGGGTATAAAGTATAGAGTGTAAGGTATAGAATGTAGAGTGTAGGGTATAGAGTGTAAGGTACAGAGTGTAGGGTATAGAGTGTAGAGTGTAGGGTACAGAGTGTATGGTATAGAGTGTAGAGTGTAGGGTATAGAGTGTAGTGTTTAAAGTGTAGAGTGTAGGTTATAGGGTGTATGGTATAGAGTGTAGGGTATAGAGTGTAGAGTGTAGGGTATAGAGTGTAGGGTATAGAGTGTATGGTATAGAGTGTAGAGTGCAGGGTGTAGAGTTTAGAGTGTAGGGTATATAGTGTAGAGTATAGAGTGTAGAGTGTAGGGCATAGAGTGTAGGGTGTAGAGTGTAGGGTATAGAGTGTAGAGTGTAGGGTGTAGGGTATAGAGTGTAGGATATAGAGTGTATGGTGTAGGGTATAGAGTGTATGGTATAGAGTGTAGGGAATAGAGTGTAGAGTGTAGGGTATAGAGTGTATTGTATAGAGTGTAGGGTATAGAGTGTAGAGTGTAGGGTATAGAGTGTAGGGTATAGAGTGTAGGGTATAGAGTAGAGTGTAGGGTATAGAATGTAGGGTAGAGAGTGTAGGGTATAGAGTGTAGGGTTTAGAGTGTAGAGTGTAAGGTAGAGTGTATGGTATAGAGTGTAGAGTGTAGGGTATAGAGTGTAGGGCATAGAGTGTAGGGTATAGAGTGTAGGGTGTAGAGTGCAGGGTATAGAGTGTAGGGTATAGAGTGTAGGGTATAGAGTGTATGGTGTAGGGTATAGAGTGTATGGTATAGAGTGTAGGGAATAGAGTGTAGAGTGTAGGGTATAGAGTGTATGGTATAGAGTGTAGGGTATAGAGTGTAGAGTGTAGGGTATAGAGTGTAGGGTATAGAGTGCAGGGTATAGAGTGTAGAGTGTAGGGTATAGAGTGTATGGTATAGATTGTAGGGTATAGAGTGTAGAGTGTAGGGTATAGAGTGTATGGTATAGAGTGTATGGTATAAAGTGTAGAGTGTAGGGTATAGAGTGTAGGGTATAGAGTGTATGGTATAGAGTGTAGGGTATAAAGTGTAGAGTGTAGTGTATAGAGTGTAGGGTATAGAGTGTAGGGTGTAGAGTGCAGGGTGTAGAGTGTAGGGTATAGAGTGTAGGGTATAGAGTGTAGGGTATAGAGTGTAGAGTGCAGGGTATAGAGTGTAGGTTATAGAGTGTAGGGTATAGAGTGTATGGTATAGAGTGTAGAGTGTAGGGTGTAGAGTGTAGGGTATAGAGTGTAGGGTATAGAGTGTAGGGTGTAGAGTATAGAGTGTAGAGTGCAGGGTATAGAGTGTATGGTTTAGAGTGTAGGGTATAGAGTGTATGGTATAGAGTATAGAGTGTAGGGTATAGAGTGTAGGGTGTAGAGTATAGAGTGTAGAGTGCAGGGTATAGAGTGTATGGTTTAGAGTGTAGAGTGTAGGGTATAGAGTATAGTGTATAAAGTATAGAGTGTAAGGTATAGAGTGTAGGGTATAGAGTGTAAGGTACAGAGTGTAGAGTGTAGGGTATAGAGTGTAGAGTGTAGGGTATAGAGTGTATGGTATAGAGTGTAGGGTATAGAGTGTAGAGTGTAGGGTATAGAGTGTAGGGTATAGAGTGAAGGGTATAGAGTGTAGAGTGTAGGGTATAGAGTGTAGGGTATAGAGTGTAGAGTGTAGAGTGTAGGGTATAGAGTGTATGGTATAGAGTATAGAGTGTAAAGTATAGAGTGTAGGGTATAGAGTGTAGGGTATAGAGTGTGGAGTGCAGGGTATAGAGTGTAGGTTATAGAGTGTAGGGTATAGAGTGTATGGTATAGAGTGAAGAGTGTAGGGTGTAGAGTGTAGGGTATAGAGTGTAGGGTATAGAGTGTAGGGTGTAGAGTATAGAGTGTAGAGTGCAGGGTATAGAGTGTATGGTTTAGAGTGTAGGTTATAGAGTGTAGGGTGTAGAGTGTAGGGTATAGAGTGTAGGGTATAGAGTGTAGGGTGTAGAGTATAGAGTGTAGAGTGCAGGGTATAGAGTGTATGGTTTAGAGTGTAGAGTGTAGGGTATAGAGTATAGGGTATAAAGTATAGAGTGTAAGGTATAGAATGTAGAGTGTAGGGTATAGAGTGTAGAGTGTAGGGTATAGAGTGTATGGTATAGAGTGTAGGGTGTAAAGTGTAGAGTGTAGGTTATAGGGTGCATGGTATAGAGTGTAGGGTATAGAGTGTAGAGTGTAGGGTATAGAGTGTAGGGTATAGAGTGTATGGTATAGAGTGTAGAGTGCAGAGTGTAGAGTTTAGAGTGTAGGGTATATAGTGTAGGGTATAGAGTGTAGAGTGTAGGGCATAGAGTGTAGGGTATAGAGTGTAGGGTATAGAGTGTAGATTGTAGGGTGTAGGGTATAGAGTGTAGGGTATAGAGTGTATGGTGTAGGGTATAGAGTGTATGGTATAGAGTGTAGGGAATAGAGTGTAGAGTGTAGGGTATAGAGTGTATTGTATAGAGTGTAGGGTATAGAGTAGAGTGTAGGGTATAGAGTGTAGGGTAGAGAGTGTAGGGTATAGAGTGTAGAGTGTAGGGTTTAGAGTGTAGAGTGTAAGGTAGAGTGTATGGTATAGAGTGTAGAGTGTAGGGTATAGAGTGTAGGGTATAGAGTGAAGGGTATAGAGTGTAGAGTGTAGGGTATAGAGTGTAGGGTATAGAGTGTAGAGTGTAGAGTGTAGGGTATAGAGTGTATGGTATAGAGTATAGAGTGTAGGGTATAGAGTGTAGGGTGTAGATTAAAGAGTGTAGATTGCAGGGTATAGAGTGTATGGTTTAGAGTGTAGAGTGTACGGTATAGAGTATAGTGTATAAAGTATAGAGTGTAAGGTATAGAGTGTAGGGTATAGAGTGTAAGGTACAGAGTGTAGAGTGTAGGGTATAGAGTGTAGGGTATAGAGTGTACGGTGTAGGGTATAGAGTGTATGGTATAGAGTGTAGGGTATAGAGTGTATGGTATAGAGTAGGGTGTAGAGTGTAGAGTGTAGGTTATAGAGTGTAGAGTTTAGAGTGTAGGGTATAGAGTGTAGGGTATAGAGGGTAGAGTGTAGGGTATAGAATGTAGGGTATAGAGTGTAGGGTATAGAGTGTAGGTTATAGAGTGTAGGGTATAGAGTGTATGGTATAGAGTGTAGAGTGTAGGGTGTAGAGTGTAGGGTATAGAGTGTAGGGTATAGAGTGTAGGGTGTAGAGTATAGAGTGTAGAGTGCAGGGTATAGAGTGTATGGTTTAGAGTGTAGGGTATAGAGTGTAGGGTGTAGAGTGTAGGGTATAGAGTGTAGGGTATAGAGTGTAGGGTGTAGAGTATAGAGTGTAGAGTGCAGGGTATAGAGTGTATGGTTTAGAGTGTAGAGTGTATGGTATAGAGTGTATGGTTTAGAGTGTAGAGTGTATGGTATAGAGTGTAGTGCATAGAGTGTAGAGTGTAGGGTATAGAGTGTAGGGCATAGAGTGTAGAGTGTAGGGTATAGAGTGTAAAGTATAGAGTGTAGGGTATAGAGTGTAGGGTATAGAGTGTAGAGTGTAGGGTATAGAGTGTAGGTTATAGAGTGTAGGGTATAGAGTGTAGAGTGTAGGGTGTAGAGTGTAGGGTATAGAGTGTAGGGTATAGAGTGTAGGGTGTAGAGTATAGAGTGTAGAGTGCAGGGTATAGAGTGTATGGTTTAGAGTGTAGGGTGTAGGGTATAGAGTGTAGGGTGTAGAGTGTAGGGTATAGAGTGTAGGGTATAGAGTGTAGGGTGTAGAGTATAGAGTGTAGAGTGCAGGGTATAGAGTGTATGGTTTAGAGTGTAGAGTGTAGGGTATAGAGTGTAGGGTGTAGAGTATAGAGTGTAGAGTGTAGGGTATAGAGTGTAAGGTACAGAGTGTAGAGTGTAGGGTATAGAGTGTAGAGTGTAGGGTATAGAGTGTATGGTGTAGAGTGTAGGGTGTAAAGTGTAGAGTGTAGGTTATAGGGTGTATGGTATAGAGTGTAGGGTATAAAGTTTAGAGTGTAGGGTATAGAGTGTAGGGTATAGAGTGTATGGTATAGAGTGTAGAGTGCAGAGTGTAGAGTTTAGAGTGTAGGGTATATAGTGTAGGGTATAGAGTGTAGAGTGTAGGGCATAGAGTGTAGGGTATAGAGTGTAGGGTGTAGAGTGCAGGGTATAGAGTGTAGGGTATAGAGTGTAGGGTATAGAGTGTAGGGTGTAGAGTGCAGGGTATAGAGTGTAGGGTGTAGAGTGTAGGGTATAGAGTGTATGGTGTAGGGTATAGAGTGTATGGTATAGAGTGTAGGGAATAGAGTGTAGAGTGTAGGGTATAGAGTGTATGGTATAGAGTGTAGGGTATAGAGTGCAGGGTATAGAGTGTAGAGTGTAGGGTATAGAGTGTAGGGTAGAGAGTGTAGGGTATAGAGTGTAGAGTGTAGGGTTTAGAGTGTAGAGTGTAAGGTATAGAGTGTAGGGTATAGAGTGTAGAGTGTTGGGTATAGAGTGTAGGGTATAGAGTGTATGGTATAGAGTGTAGGGTATAGAGTGTAGGTTATAGAGTGTAGAGTGTAGGGTATAGAGTGTATGGTATAGAGTGTAGGGTATAGAGTGTAGAGTGTACGGTATAGAGTGTATGGTATAGAGTGTAGGGTGTATGGTATAGAGTGTAGGGTGTAGGGTGTAGAGTGTAGAGTGTAGGGTATAGAGTGTATGGTATAAAGTGTAGAATGTAGGGTATAGAGTGTATGGTATAGAGTGTAGAGTGTAGGGTATAGAGTGCATGGTATAGAGTGTATGGTATAGAGTGTAGGGTATAGAGTGTAGGGTATAGAGTGTAGGGTATAGAGTGTAGAATATAGAGTGAAGGGTATAGAATGTAGAGTGTAGGGTATAGAGTGTAGGGTATAGATTGTAGAGTGTAGAGTGTAGGGTATAGAGTGTATGGTATAGAGTGTAGAGTGTAGGGTATAGAGTGTAGGGTATAGAGTGTAGAGTGTAGGGTATAGAGTGTAGGGTATAGAGTGTAGAGTGTAGGGTGTAGAGTATAGAGTGTAGAGTGCAGGGTATAGAGTGTATGGTTTAGTGTGTAGAGTGTAGGGTATAGAGTGTAGAGTGTAGGGTATAGAGTGTATGGTATAGAGTGTAGGGTATAGAGTGTAGAGTGTAGGGTATAGAGTGTAGGGTATAGAGTGTAGCGTGTAGGGTATGGAGTGTAGAGTGTAGGGTATAGAGTGTATGGTAGAGAGTGTAGAATATAGAGTGTAGAGTGTAGGGTATAGAGTGTAAGGTATAGAGTGTATGGTATAGAGTGTAGAGTGTAGGGTGTAGAGTGTAGGGTATAGAGTGTAGGGTATAGAGTGTAGAGTGTAGGGTATAGGGTGTATGGTATAGAGTGTAGGGTATAGAGTGTAGAGTGTAGGGTATAGAGTGTAGGGTATAGAGTGTAGGGTATAGATTGTAGAGTGTAGAGTGTAGGGTATAGAGTGTATGGTATAGAGTGTAGAGCGTAGGGTATAGAGTGTAGGGTATAGAGTGTAGAGTGTAGGGTGTAGAGTATAGAGTGTAGAGTGCAGGGTATAGAGTGTATGGTTTAGAGTGTAGAGTGTAGGGTATAGAGTATAGTGTATAAAGTATAGAGTGTAAGGTATAGAGTGTAGGGTATAGAGTGTAAGGTACAGAGTGTAGAGTGTAGTGTATAGAGTGTAGGGTATAGAGTGTATGGTATAGAGTGTAGGGTATAGAGTGTAGAGTGTAGGGTATAGAGTGTAGGGTATAGAGTGTAGAGTGTAGGGTATAGAGTGTATGGTATAGAGTATAGAGTGTAAAGTATAGAGTGTAGGGTATAGAGTGTAGGGTATAGAGTGTAGAGTGTAGGGTATAGAGTGTAGGTTATAGAGTGTAGGGTATAGAGTGTATGGTATAGAGTGTAGAGTGTAGGGTGTAGAGTGTAGGGTATAGAGTGTAGGGTGTAGAGTATAGAGTGTAGAGTGCAGGGTATAGAGTGTATGGTTTAGAGTGTAGGGTATAGAGTGTAGGGTGTAGAGTGTAGGGTATAGAGTGTAGGGTATAGAGTGTAGGGTGTAGAGTATAGAGTGTAGAGTGCAGGGTATAGAGTGTATGGTTTAGAGTGTAGAGTGTAGGGTATAGAGTATAGGGTATAAAGTATAGAGTGTAAGGTGTAGAATGTAGAGTGTAGGGTATAGAGTGTAAGGTACAGAGTGTAGGGTATAGAGTGTAGAGTGTAGGGTATAGAGTGTATGGTATAGAGTGTAGAGTGTAGGGTATAGAGTGTAGGGTGTAAAGTGTAGAGTGTAGGTTATAGGGTGTATGGTATAGAGTGTAGGGTATAGAGTGTAGAGTGTAGGGTATAGAGTGTAGGGTATAGAGTGTATGGTATAGAGTGTAGAGTGCAGGGTGTAGAGTTTAGAGTGTAGGGTATATAGTGTAGAGTATAGAGTGTAGAGTGTAGGGCATAGAGTGTAGGGTGTAGAGTGTAGGGTATAGAGTGTAGAGTGTAGGGTGTAGGGTATAGAGTGTAGGGTATAGAGTGTATGGTGTAGGGTATAGAGTGTATGGTATAGAGTGTAGGGAATAGAGTGTAGAGTGTAGGGTATAGAGTGTATTTGATAGAGTGTAGGGTATAGAGTGTAGAGTGTAGGGTATAGAGTGTAGGGTATAGAGTGTAGGGTATAGAGTAGAGTGTAGGGTATAGACTGTAGGGTAGAGAGTGTAGGGTATAGAGTGTAGAGTGTAGGGTTTAGAGTGTAGAGTGTATGGTAGAGTGTATGGTATAGAGTGTAGAGTGTAGGGTATAGAGTGTAGGGCATAGAGTGTAGGGTATAGAGTGTAGGGTGTAGAGTGCAGGGTATAGAGTGTAGGGTATAGAGTGTAGGGTATAGAGTGTATGGTGTAGGGTATAGAGTGTATGGTATAGAGTGTAGGGAATAGAGTGTAGAGTGTAGGGTATAGAGTGTATGGTATAGAGTGTAGGGTATAGAGTGTAGAGTGTAGGGTATAGAGTGTAGGGTATAGAGTGCAGGGTATAGAGTGTAGAGTGTAGGGTATAGAGTGTATGGTATAGATTGTAGGGTATAGAGTGTAGAGTGTAGGGTATAGAGTGTATGGTATAGAGTGTATGGTATAAAGTGTAGAGTGTAGGGTATAGAGTGTAGGGTATAGAGTGTATGGTATAGAGTGTAGGGTATAAAGTGTAGAGTGTAGTGTATAGAGTGTAGGGTATAGAGTGTAG
This sequence comes from Ranitomeya imitator, assembly GCF_032444005.1. Classification (NCBI taxonomy): domain Eukaryota; kingdom Metazoa; phylum Chordata; class Amphibia; order Anura; family Dendrobatidae; genus Ranitomeya; species Ranitomeya imitator. The sequence goes on from NC_091291.1 coordinate 61,230,637, forward strand.
GGTGTAGAGTGCAGGGTGTAGAGTGTAGGGTATAGAGTGTAGGGTATAGAGTGTAGGGTATAGAGTGTAGAGTGCAGGGTATAGAGTGTAGGTTATAGAGTGTAGGGTATAGAGTGTATGGTATAGAGTGTAGAGTGTAGGGTGTAGAGTGTAGGGTATAGAGTGTAGGGTATAGAGTGTAGGGTGTAGAGTATAGAGTGTAGTGTGCAGGGTATAGAGTGTATGGTTTAGAGTGTAGGGTATAGAGTGTATGGTATAGAATATAGAGTGTAGGGTATAGAGTGTAGGGTGTAGAGTATAGAGTGTAGAGTGCAGGGTATAGAGTGTATGGTTTAGAGTGTAGAGTGTAGGGTATAGAGTATAGTGTATAAAGTATAGAGTGTAAGGTATAGAGTGTAGGGTATAGAGTGTAAGGTACAGAGTGTAGAGTGTAGGGTATAGAGTGTAGAGTGTAGGGTATAGAGTGTATGGTATAGAGTGTAGGGTATAGAGTGTAGAGTGTAGGGTATAGAGTGTATGGTATAGAGTGAAGGGTATAGAGTGTAGAGTGTAGGGTATAGAGTGTAGGGTATAGAGTGTAGAGTGTAGAGTGTAGGGTATAGAGTGTATGGTATAGAGTATAGAGTGTAAAGTATAGAGTGTAGGGTATAGAGTGTAGGGTATAGAGTGTAGAGTGCAGGGTATAGAGTGTAGGTTATAGAGTGTAGGGTATAGAGTGTATGGTATAGAGTGTAGAGTGTAGGGTGTAGAGTGTAGGGTATAGAGTGTAGGGTATAGAGTGTAGGGTGTAGAGTATAGAGTGTAGAGTGCAGGGTATAGAGTGTATGGTTTAGAGTGTAGGGTATAGAGTGTAGGGTGTAGAGTGTAGGGTATAGAGTGTAGGGTATAGAGTGTAGGGTGTAGAGTATAGAGTGTAGAGTGCAGGGTATAGAGTGTATGGTTTAGAGTGTAGAGTGTAGGGTATAGAGTATAGGGTATAAAGTATAGAGTGTAAGGTATAGAATGTAGAGTGTAGGGTATAGAGTGTAAGGTACAGAGTGTAGAGTGTAGGGTATAGAGTGTAGAGTGTAGGGTATAGAGTGTATGGTATAGAGTGTAGGGTGTAAAGTGTAGAGTGTAGGTTATAGGGTGCATGGTATAGAGTGTAGGGTATAGAGTGTAGAGTGTAGGGTATAGAGTGTAGGGTATAGAGTGTATGGTATAGAGTGTAGAGTGCAGAGTGTAGAGTTTAGAGTGTAGGGTATATAGTGTAGGGTATAGAGTGTAGAGTGTAGGGCATAGAGTGTAGGGTATAGAGTGTAGGGTATAGAGTGTAGAGTGTAGGGTGTAGGGTATAGAGTGTAGGGTATAGAGTGTATGGTGTAGGGTATAGAGTGTATGGTATAGAGTGTAGGGAATAGAGTGTAGAGTGTAGGGTATAGAGTGTATTGTATAGAGTGCAGGGTATAGAGTGTAGAGTGTAGGGTATAGAGTGTAGGGTATAGAGTGTAGGGTATAGAGTAACATAACATAGTAACATAGTAACATAGTTAGTAAGGCCGAAAAAAGACATTTGTCCATCCAGTTCAGCCTATATTCCATCATAATAAATACCCAGATCTACGTCCTTCTACAGAACCTAATAATTGTATGATACAATATTGTTCTGCTCCAGGAAGACATCCAGGCCTCTCTTGAACCCCTCGACTGAGTTCGCCATCACCACCTCCTCAGGCAAGCAATTCCAGATTCTCACTGCCCTAACAGTAAAGAATCCTCTTCTATGTTGGTGGAAAAACCTTCTCTCCTCCAGACGCAAAGAATGCCCCCTTGTGCCCGTCACCTTCCTTGGTATAAACAGATCCTCAGCGAGATATTTGTATTGTCCCCTTATATACTTATACATGGTTATTAGATCGCCCCTCAGTCGTCTTTTTTCTAGACTAAATAATCCTAATTTCGCTAATCTATCTGGGTATTGTAGTTCTCCCATCCCCTTTATTAATTTTGTTGCCCTCCTTTGTACTCTCTCTAGTTCCATTATATCCTTCCTGAGCACCGGTGCCCAAAACTGGACACAGTACTCCATGTTCGGTCTAACTAGGGATTTGTACAGAGGCAGTATAATGCTCTCATCATGTGTATCCAGACCTCTTTTAATGCACCCCATGATCCTGTTTGCCTTGGCAGCTGCTGCCTGGCACTGGCTGCTCCAGGTAAGTTTATCATTAACTAGGATCCCCAAGTCCTTCTCCCTGTCAGATTTACCCAGTGGTTTCCCGTTCAGTGTGTAATGGTGATATTGATTCCCTCTTCCCATGTGTATAACCTTACATTTATCATTGTTAAACCTCATCTGCCACCTTTCAGCCCAAGTTTCCAACTTATCCAGATCCATCTGTAGCAGAATACTATCTTCTCTTGTATTAACTGCTTTACATAGTTTTGTATCATCTGCAAATATCGATATTTTACTGTGTAAACCTTCTACCAGATCATTAATGAATATGTTGAAGAGAACAGGTCCCAATACTGACCCCTGCGGTACCCCACTGGTCACAGCGACCCAGTTAGAGACTATACCATTTATAACCACCCTCTGCTTTCTATCACTAAGCCAGTTACTAACCCATTTACACACATTTTCCCCCAGACCAAGCATTCTCATTTTGTGTACCAACCTCTTGTGCGGCACGGTATCAAACGCTTTGGAAAAATCGAGATATACCACGTCCAATGACTCACCTTGGTCCAGTCTATAGCTTACCTCTTCATAAAAACTGATTAGATTGGTTTGACAGGAGCGATTTCTCATAAACCCATGCTGATATGGAGTTAAACAGTTATTCTCATTGAGATAATCCAGAATAACATCCCTCAGAAACCCTTCAAATATTTTACCAACAATAGAGGTTAGACTTACTGGCCTATAATTTCCAGGTTCACTTTTAGAGCCCTTTTTGAATATTGGCACCACATTTGCTATGCGCCAGTCTTGCGGAACAGACCCTGTCGCTATAGAGTCCCTAAAAATAAGAAATAATGGTTTATCTATTACATTACTTAGTTCTCTTAGTACTCGTGGGTGTATGCCATCCGGACCCGGAGATTTATCTATTTTAATCTTATTTAGCCGGTTTCGCACCTCTTCTTGGGTTAGATTGGTGACCCTTAATATAGGGTTTTCATTGTTTCTTGGGATTTCACCTAGCATTTCATTTTCCACCGTGAATACCGTGGAGAAGAAGGTGTTTAATATGTTAGCTTTTTCCTCGTCATCTACAACCATTCTTTCCTCACTATTTTTTAAGGGGCCTACATTTTCAGTTTTTATTCTTTTACTATTGATATAGTTGAAGAACAGTTTGGGATTAGTTTTACTCTCCTTAGCAATGTGCTTCTCTGTTTCCTTTTTGGCAGCTTTAATTAGTTTTTTAGATAAAGTATTTTTCTCCCTATAGTTTTTTAGAGCTTCAATGGTGCCATCCTGCTTTAGTAGTGCAAATGCTTTCTTTTTACTGTTAATTGCCTGTCTTAGTTCTTTGTTTAGCCACATTGGGTTTTTCCTATTTCTAGTCCTTTTATTCCCACAAGGTATAAACCGCTTACACTGCCTATTTAGGATGTTCTTAAATATTTCCCATTTATTATCTGTATTCTCATTTCTGAGGATATTGTCCCAGTCTACCAGATTAAGGGCATCTCTAAGCTGTTCAAACTTTGCCTTCCTAAAGTTCAATGTTTTTGTGACTCCCTGACAAGTCCCCCTAGTGAAAGACAGGTGAAACTGCACAATATTGTGGTCGCTATTTCCTAAATGCCCAACCACCTGCAGATTTGTTATTCTGTCAGGTCTATTAGATAGTATTAGGTCTAAAAGTGCTGCTTCTCTGGTTGGATTCTGCACCAATTGTGAAAGATAATTTTTCTTGGTTATTAGCAGAAACCTGTTGCCTTTATGGGTTTCACAGGTTTCTGTTTCCCAGTTAATATCCGGGTAGTTAAAGTCCCCCATAACCAGGACCTCATTATGGGTTGCAGCTTCATCTATCTGCTTTAGAAGTAGACTTTCCATGCTTTCTGTTATATTTGGGGGTTTGTAACAGACCCCAATGAGAATTTTGTTACCATTTTTCCCTCCATGAATTTCAACCCATATGGACTCGACATCCTCATTCCCTTCGCTAATATCCTCCCTTAAAGTGGATTTTAGACAAGACTTTACATAGAGACAAACCCCTCCTCCTCTCCGATTTTTACGATCCTTTCTAAACAGACTGTAACCCTGTAAGTTAACTGCCCAGTCATAGCTTTCATCTAACCATGTCTCGGTTATTCCCACTATGTCAAAGTTACCTGTAGATATTTCTGCTTCTAGTTCTTCCATCTTGTTTGTCAGGCTTCTGGCGTTTGCGAGCATGCAGTTTAGAGGATTTTGTTTTGTTCCAATCTCCTCACTGTGGATTGTTTTAGAAATGTTCTTACCTCCCTTCTGAGTATGTTTTCCTGGGTCGTCTTTGTTCGAGTCTAATGTTTTTCTTCCCGTCCCCTCTTCTTCTAGTTTAACGCCCTCCTGATGAGTGTAGCGAGTCTTCTGGCGAATGTGTGTTTCCCAGGTTTGTTGAGGTGTAGTCCGTCCGTCCGTCCGTAGAGTGTAGGGTATAGAGTGTAGGGTAGAGAGTGTAGGGTATAGAGTGTAGAGTGTAGGGTTTAGAGTGTAGAGTGTAAGGTAGAGTGTATGGTATAGAGTGTAGAGTGTAGGGTATAGAGTGTAGGGTATAGAGTGAAGGGTATAGAGTGTAGAGTGTAGGGTATAGAGTGTAGGGTATAGAGTGTAGAGTGTAGAGTGTAGGGTATAGAGTGTATGGTATAGAGTATAGAGTGTAGGGTATAGAGTGTAGGGTGTAGAGTAAAGAGTGTAGATTGCAGGGTATAGAGTGTATGGTTTAGAGTGTAGAGTGTACGGTATAGAGTATAGTGTATAAAGTATAGAGTGTAAGGTATAGAGTGTAGGGTATAGAGTGTAAGGTACAGAGTGTAGAGTGTAGGGTATAGAGTGTAGGGTATAGAGTGTACGGTGTAGGGTATAAAGTGTATGGTATAGAGTGTAGAGTATAGAGTGTATGGTACAGAGTAGGGTGTAGAGTGTAGAGTGTAGGGTATAGAGTGTAGAGTTTAGAGTGTAGGGTATAGAGTGTAGGGTATAGAGGGTAGAGTGTAGGGTATAGAATGTAGGGTATAGAGTGTAGGGTATAGAGTGTAGGTTATAGAGTGTAGGGTATAGAGTGTATGGTATAGAGTGTAGAGTGTAGGGTGTAGAGTGTAGGGTATAGAGTGTAGGGTATAGAGTGTAGGGTGTAGAGTATAGAGTGTAGAGTGCAGGGTATAGAGTGTATGGTTTAGAGTGTAGGGTATAGAGTGTAGGGTGTAGAGTGTATGGTATAGAGTGTAGGGTATAGAGTGTAGGGTGTAGAGTATAGAGTGTAGAGTGCAGGGTATAGAGTGTATGGTTTAGAGTGTAGAGTGTATGGTATAGAGTGTATGGTTTAGAGTGTAGAGTGTATGGTATAGAGTGTAAAGCATAGAGTGTAGAGTGTAGGGTATAGAGTGTAGAACATAGAGTGTATAGTGTAGGGTATAGAGTGTAAAGTATAGAGTGTAGAGTGCAGGGTATAGAGTGTATGGTTTAGAGTGTAGAGTGTAGGGTATAGAGTATAGGGTATAAAGTATAGAGTGTAAGGTATAGAGTGTAGAGTGTAGGGTATAGAGTGTAAGGTACAGAGTGTAGAGTGTAGGGTATAGAGTGTAGAGTGTAGGGTATAGAGTGTATGGTGTAGAGTGTAGGGTGTAAAGTGTAGAGTGTAGGTTATAGGGTGTATGGTATAGAGTGTAGGGTATAAAGTTTAGAGTGTAGGGTATAGAGTGTAGGGTATAGAGTGTATGGTATAGAGTGTAGAGTGCAGAGTGTAGAGTTTAGAGTGTAGGGTATATAGTGTAGGGTATAGTGTAGAGTGTAGGGCATAGAGTGTAGGGTATAGAGTGTAGGGTGTAGAGTGCAGGGTATAGAGTGTAGGGTATAGAGTGTAGGGTATAGAGTGTAGGGTATAGAGTGTAGAGTGTAGGGTATAGAGTGTAGGTTATAGAGTGTAGGGTATAGAGTGTAGAGTGTAGGGTGCAGAGTGTAGGGTATAGAGTGTAGGGTATAGAGTGTAGGGTGTAGAGTATAGAGTGTAGAGTGCAGGGTATAGAGTGTATGGTTTAGAGTGTAGGGTGTAGGGTATAGAGTGTAGGGTGTAGAGTGTAGGGTATAGAGTGTAGGGTATAGAGTGTAGGGTGTAGAGTATAGAGTGTAGAGTGCAGGGTATAGAGTGTATGGTTTAGAGTGTAGAGTGTAGGGTATAGAGTATAGGGTATAAAGTATAGAGTGTAAGGTATAGAGTGTAGAGTGTAGGGTATAGAGTGTAAGGTACAGAGTGTAGAGTGTAGGGTATAGAGTGTAGAGTGTAGGGTATAGAGTGTATGGTGTAGAGTGTAGGGTGTAAAGTGTAGAGTGTAGGTTATAGGGTGTATGGTATAGAGTGTAGGGTATAAAGTTTAGAGTGTAGGGTATAGAGTGTAGGGTATAGAGTGTATGGTATAGAGTGTAGAGTGCAGAGTGTAGAGTTTAGAGTGTAGGGTATATAGTGTAGGGTATAGAGTGTAGAGTGTAGGGCATAGAGTGTAGGGTATAGAGTGTAGGGTGTAGAGTGCAGGGTATAGAGTGTAGGGTATAGAGTGTAGGGTATAGAGTGTAGGGCGTAGAGTGCAGGGTATAGAGTGTAGGGTGTAGTGTGTAGGGTATTGAGTGTATGGTGTAGGGTATAGAGTGTAGGGAACAGAGTGTAGAGTGTAGGGTATAGAGTGTATGGTATAGAGTGTAGGGTATAGAGTGTAGAGTATAGGGTATAGAGTGTAGGGTATAAAGTGCAGGGTATAGAGTGTAGGGTATAGAGTGTAGGGTAGAGAGTGTAGGGTATAGAGTGTAGAGTGTAGGGTTTAGAGTGTAGGGTGTATAGTGTAGGGTATAGAGTGTAGGGTATAGAGTGTAGAGTGTAGGGTATAGGGTGTATGGTATAGAGTGTAGGGTATAGAGTGTAGAGTGTAGGGTATAGAGTGTATGTTATAGAGTGTAGGGTATAGAGTGTAGAGTGTACGGTATAGAGTGTATGGTATAGAGTGTAGAATGTATGGTATAGAGTATAGGGTATAGAGTGTAAGGTACAGAGTGTAGAGTGTAGGGTATAGAGTGTAGAGTGTAGGGTATAGAGTGTATGGTGTAAAGTGTAGAGTGTAGGTTATAGGGTGTATGGTATAGAGTGTAGGGTATAAAGTTTAGAGTGTAGGGTATAGAGTGTAGGGTATAGAGTGTATGGTATAAAGTGTAGAATGTAGGGTATAGAGTGTATGGTATAGAGTGTAGAGTGTAGGGTATAGAGTGTATGGTATAGAGTGTAGGGTATAGAGTGTAGAGTGTAGGGTATAGAGTGAAGGGTATAGAGTGTAGGGTATAGAGTGTAGAATATAGAGTGAAGGGTATAGAGTGTAGAGTGTAGGGTATAGAGTGTAGGGTATAGAGTGTAGAGTGTAGAGCGTAGGGTATAGAGTGTATGGTATAGAGTGTAGAGTGTAGGGTATAGAGTGTAGGGTATAGAGTGTAGGGTGTAGAGTATAGAGTGTAGAGTGCAGGGTATAGAGTGTATGGTTTAGAGTGTAGAGTGTAGGGTATAGAGTATAGTGTATAAAGTATAGAGTGTAAGGTATAGAGTGTAGGGTATAGAGTGTAAGGTACAGAGTGTACAGTGTAGGGTATAGAGTGTAGAGTGTAGGGTATAGAGTGTATGGTATAGAGTGTAGGGTATAGAGTGTAGAGTGTAGGGTATAGAGTGTAGGGTATAGAGTGTAGGGTATAGAGTGTAGAGTGTAGGGTATAGAGTGTATGGTAGAGAGTGTAGAATATGGAGTGTAGAGTGTAGGGTATAGAATGTAAGGTATAGAGTGTATGGTATAGAGTGTAGAGTGTAGGGTGTATAGTGTAGGGTATAGAGTGTAGGGTATAGAGTGTAGAGTGTAGGGTATAGGGTGTATGGTATAGAGTGTAGGGTATAGAGTGTAGAGTGTAGGGTATAGAGTGTAGGGTATAGAGTGTATGGTATAGAGTGTAGAGTGCAGAGTGTAGAGTTTAGAGTGTAGGGTATATAGTGTAGGGTATAGAGCGTAGAGTGTAGGGCATAGAGTGTAGGGTATAGAGTGTAGGGTATAGAGTGTAGAGTGTAGGGTATAGAGTGTAGGGTATAGAGTGTAGGGTATAGAGTGTATGGTGTAGGGTATAGAGTGTATGGTATAAAGTGTAGGGAATAGAGTGTAGAGTGTAGGGTATAGAGTGTATTGTATAGAGTGTAGGGTATAGAGTGTAGAGTGTAGGGTATAGAGTGTAGGGTATAGAGTGTAGGGTATAGAGTAGAGTGTAGGGTATAGAGTGTAGGGTAGAGAGTGAAGGGTATAGAGTGTAGAGTGTAGGGTTTAGAGTGTAGAGTGTATGGTAGAGTGTAGGGTATAGAGTGTAGAGTGTAGGGTATAGAGTGTAGGGTATAGAGTGTATGGTATAGAGTGTAGGGTATAGAATGTAGAGTGTAGGGTATAGAGTGTATGGTATAGAGTGTAGGGTATAGAGTGTAGAGTGTAGGGTATAGAGTGTATGGTACAGAGAGTAGGGTGTATGGTATAGAGTGTGGGGTATAGAGTGTAGGATGTAGAGTGTAGAGTGTAGGGTATAGAGTGTATGGTATAGAGTGTAGAATGTAGGGTATAGAGTGTATGGTATAGAGTGTAGGGTATAGAGTGTAGAGTGTAGGGTATAGAGTGTAGGGTATAGAGTGTAGAGTGTAGGGTATAGAGTGTATGGTATAGAGTGAAGGGTATAGAGTGTAGAGTGTAGGGTATAGAGTGTAGGGTATAGAATGTAGAGTGTAGGGTATAGAGTGTATGGTATAGAGTGTAGGGTATAGAATGTAGAGTGTAGGGTATAGAGTGTATGGTATAGAGTGTAGGGTATAGAGTGTAGGGTATAGAGTGTATGGTACAGAGAGTAGGGTGTATGGTATAGAGTGTAGGGTATAGAGTGTAGGATGTAGAGTGTAGAGTGTAGGGTATAGAGTGTATGGTATAGAGTGTAGAATGTAGGGTATAGAGTGTATGGTATAGAGTGTAGGGTATAGAGTGTAGAGTGTAGGGTATAGAGTGTAGGGTATAGAGTGTAGAGTGTAGGGTATAGAGTGTAGGGTATAGAGTGAAGGGTATAGAGTGTAGAGTGTAGGGTATAGAGTGTAGGGTATAGAATGTAGAGTGTAGGGTATAGAGTGTATGGTATAGAGTGTACGGTGTAGGGTATAGAGTGTAGAGTGTAGAGTGTAGGGTATAGAGTGTATGTTTTAGAGTGTAGGGTGTAGGGTATAGAGTGTATGGTATTGAGTGTAGGGTTTAGATTGTAGGGTATAGAGTGTAGAGTATAGAGTGTAGGGTATAGAGTGTAGAGTGTAGGGTATAGAGTGTAGGGTATAGAGTGTAGATTGTAGGGTATAGAGTGTAGGGTAAAGAGTGTATGGTATAGAGTGTAGGGTGTAGAGTGTAGGGTATAGAGTGTAGGGTATAGAGTGTAGAGTGTATGGTATAGAGTGTAGGGTATAGAGTGTAGAGTTTAGAGTGTAGGGTATAGATTGTAGGGTGTAGAGTGTAGGGTATAGAGTGTAGGGTATAGAGTGTAGGGTATAGAGTATAGAGTGTAGGGTATAGAGTGTAGGGTATAGAGTGTATGGTATAGAGTGTAGGGTATAGAGTGTATGGTATAGAGTGTAGGGTATAGAGTGTAGAGTGTAGGGTATAGAGTGTAGGGTATAGAGTGTAGGGTATAGAGTGTAGGGTATAGAGTGTAGATTGTAGGGTATAGAGTGTAGGGTATAGAGTGTATGGTATAGAGTGTAGGGTGTAGAGTGTAGGGTATAGAGTGTAGGGTATAGAGTGTAGAGTTTAGAATGTAGGGTATAGATTGTAGGGTGTAGAGTGTAGGGTATAGAGTGTAGGGTATAGAATGTAGGGTATAGAGTCTAGAGTGTAGGGTATAGAGTGTATGGTATAGAGTGTAGGGTATAGGGTATAGAGTGTAGGGTATAGAGTGTAGAGTGTAGGGTATAGAGTGTATGGTAAAGAGTGTATGGTATAGAGTGTAGAGTGTAGGGTATAGAGTGTAGAGTGTAGGGTTTAGAGTGTAGAGTGTAAAGTAGAGTGTAGGGTATAGAGTGTAGAGTGTAGGGTATAGAGTGTAGGGTATAGAGTGTATGGTATAGAGTGTAGGGTATAGAGTGTATGGTATAGAGTGTAGAGTGTAGGGTATAGAGTGTATGGTATAGAGTGTAGGGTATAGAGTGTAGAGTGTAGGGTATAGAGTGAAGGGTATAGAGTGTAGGGTATAGAGTGTAGAATATAGAGTGAAGGGTATAGAGTGTAGAGTGTAGGGTATAGAGTGTAGGGTATAGAGTGTAGAGTGTAGAGCGTAGGGTATAGAGTGTATGGTATAGAGTGTAGAGTGTAGGGTATAGAGTGTAGGGTATAGAGTGTAGGGTGTAGAGTATAGAGTGTAGAGTGCAGGGTATAGAGTGTATGGTTTAGAGTGTAGAGTGTAGGGTATAGAGTATAGTGTATAAAGTATAGAGTGTAAGGTATAGAGTGTAGGGTATAGAGTGTAAGGTACAGAGTGTACAGTGTAGGGTATAGAGTGTAGAGTGTAGGGTATAGAGTGTATGGTATAGAGTGTAGGGTATAGAGTGTAGAGTGTAGGGTATAGAGTGTAGGGTATAGAGTGTAGGGTATAGAGTGTAGAGTGTAGGGTATAGAGTGTATGGTAGAGAGTGTAGAATATGGAGTGTAGAGTGTAGGGTATAGAATGTAAGGTATAGAGTGTATGGTATAGAGTGTAGAGTGTAGGGTGTATAGTGTAGGGTATAGAGTGTAGAGTGTAGGGTATAGGGTGTATGGCATAGAGTGTAGGGTATAGAGTGTAGAGTGTAGGGTATAGAGTGTAGGGTATAGAGTGTATGGTATAGAGTGTAGAGTGCAGAGTGTAGAGTTTAGAGTGTAGGGTATATAGTGTAGGGTATAGAGCGTAGAGTGTAGGGCATAGAGTGTAGGGTATAGAGTGTAGGGTATAGAGTGTAGAGTGTAGGGTATAGAGTGTAGGGTATAGAGTGTAGGGTATAGAGTGTATGGTGTAGGGTATAGAGTGTATGGTATAAAGTGTAGGGAATAGAGTGTAGAGTGTAGGGTATAGAGTGTATTGTATAGAGTGTAGGGTATAGAGTGTAGAGTGTAGGGTATAGAGTGTAGGGTATAGAGTGTAGGGTATAGAGTAGAGTGTAGGGTATAGAGTGTAGGGTAGAGAGTGAAGGGTATAGAGTGTAGAGTGTAGGGTTTAGAGTGTAGAGTGTATGGTAGAGTGTAGGGTATAGAGTGTAGAGTGTAGGGTATAGAGTGTAGGGTATAGAGTGTATGGTATAGAGTGTAGGGTATAGAATGTAGAGTGTAGGGTATAGAGTGTATGGTATAGAGTGTAGGGTATAGAGTGTAGAGTGTAGGGTATAGAGTGTATGGTACAGAGAGTAGGGTGTATGGTATAGAGTGTGGGGTATAGAGTGTAGGATGTAGAGTGTAGAGTGTAGGGTATAGAGTGTATGGTATAGAGTGTAGAATGTAGGGTATAGAGTGTATGGTATAGAGTGTAGGGTATAGAGTGTAGAGTGTAGGGTATAGAGTGTAGGGTATAGAGTGTAGAGTGTAGGGTATAGAGTGTATGGTATAGAGTGAAGGGTATAGAGTGTAGAGTGTAGGGTATAGAGTGTAGGGTATAGAATGTAGAGTGTAGGGTATAGAGTGTATGGTATAGAGTGTAGGGTATAGAATGTAGAGTGTAGGGTATAGAGTGTATGGTATAGAGTGTAGGGTATAGAGTGTAGGGTATAGAGTGTATGGTACAGAGAGTAGGGTGTATGGTATAGAGTGTAGGGTATAGAGTGTAGGATGTAGAGTGTAGAGTGTAGGGTATAGAGTGTATGGTATAGAGTGTAGAATGTAGGGTATAGAGTGTATGGTATAGAGTGTAGGGTATAGAGTGTAGAGTGTAGGGTATAGAGTGTAGGGTATAGAGTGTAGAGTGTAGGGTATAGAGTGTAGGGTATAGAGTGAAGGGTATAGAGTGTAGAGTGTAGGGTATAGAGTGTAGGGTATAGAATGTAGAGTGTAGGGTATAGAGTGTATGGTATAGAGTGTACGGTGTAGGGTATAGAGTGTAGAGTGTAGGGTATAGAGTGTATGTTTTAGAGTGTAGGGTGTAGGGTATAGAGTGTATGGTATTGAGTGTAGGGTTTAGATTGTAGGGTATAGAGTGTAGAGTATAGAGTGTAGGGTATAGAGTGTAGAGTGTAGGGTATAGAGTGTAGGGTATAGAGTGTAGATTGTAGGGTATAGAGTGTAGGGTAAAGAGTGTATGGTATAGAGTGTAGGGTGTAGAGTGTAGGGTATAGAGTGTAGGGTATAGAGTGTAGAGTGTATGGTATAGAGTGTAGGGTATAGAGTGTAGAGTTTAGAGTGTAGGGTATAGATTGTAGGGTGTAGAGTGTAGGGTATAGAGTGTAGGGTATAGAGTGTAGGGTATAGAGTATAGAGTGTAGGGTATAGAGTGTAGGGTATAGAGTGTATGGTATAGAGTGTAGGGTATAGAGTGTATGGTATAGAGTGTAGGGTATAGAGTGTAGAGTGTAGGGTATAGAGTGTAGGGCATAGAGTGTAGGGTATAGAGTGTAGGGTATAGAGTGTAGATTGTAGGGTATAGAGTGTAGGGTATAGAGTGTATGGTATAGAGTGTAGGGTGTAGAGTGTAGGGTATAGAGTGTAGGGTATAGAGTGTAGAGTTTAGAATGTAGGGTATAGATTGTAGGGTGTAGAGTGTAGGGTATAGAGTGTAGGGTATAGAATGTAGGGTATAGAGTCTAGAGTGTAGGGTATAGAGTGTATGGTATAGAGTGTAGGGTATAGGGTATAGAGTGTAGGGTATAGAGTGTAGAGTGTAGGGTATAGAGTGTATGGTAAAGAGTGTATGGTATAGAGTGTAGAGTGTAGGGTATAGAGTGTAGAGTGTAGGGTTTAGAGTGTAGAGTGTAAAGTAGAGTGTAGGGTATAGAGTGTAGAGTGTAGGGTATAGAGTGTAGGGTATAGAGTGTATGGTATAGAGTGTAGGGTATAGAGTGTATGGTATAGAGTGTAGAGTGTAGGGTATAGAGTGTATGGTATAGAGTGTAGGGTATAGAGTGTAGAGTGTAGGGTATAGAGTGTATGGTACAGAGTGTAGGGTGTATGGTATAGAGTGTAGGGTATAGAGTGTAGGATGTAGAGTGTAGAGTGTAGGGTATAGAGTGTATGGTATAGAGTGTAGAATGTAGGGTATAGAGTGTATGGTATAGAGTATAGAGTGTAGGGTATAGAGTGTAGGGTTTAGATTGTAGGGTATAGAGTGTAGAGTATAGAGTGTAGGGTATAGAGTGTAGAGTGTAGTGTATAGAGTGTAGGGTATAGAGTGTAGATTGTAGGGTATAGAGTGTAGGGTATAGAGTGTAGAGTGTAGGGTATAGAGTTTAGGGTATAATGTATAGAGTGTAAGGTATAGAATGTAGAGTGTAGGGTATAGAGTGTAAGGTACAGAGTGTAGAGTGTAGGGTGTAAAGTGTAGAGTGTAGGTTATAGGGTGTATGGTATAGAGTGTTGGGTATAGAGTGTAGAGTGTAGGGTATAGAGTGTAGGGTATAGAGTGTAGAGTGTAGGGTATAGAGTGTATGGTATAGAGTGTACGGTGTAGGGTATAGAGTGTAGAGTGTAGGTTATAGAGTGTATGTTTTAGAGTGTAGAGTGTAGGGTATAGAGTGTATGGTATTGAGTGTAGGGTTTAGATTGTAGGGTATAGAGTGTAGAGTATAGAGTGTAGGGTATAGAGTGTAGAGTGTAGGGTATAGAGTGTAGGGTATAGAGTGTAGAGTGTAGGGTATAGAGTGTAGGGTATAGAGTGAAGGGTATAGAGTGTAAAGTGTAGGGTATAGAGTGTAGGGTATAGAATGTAGAGTGTAGGGTATAGAGTGTATGGTATAGAGTGTAGGGTATAGAGTGTAGAGTGTAGGGTATAGAGTGTATGGTATAGAGTGTAGAATGTAGGGTATAGAGTGTATGGTATAGAGTATAGAGTGTAGGGTATAGAGTGTAGGGTTTAGATTGTAGGGTATAGAGTCTAGAGTGTAGGGTATAGAGTGTATGGTATAGAGTGTAGGGTATAGGGTATAGAGTGTAGGGTATAGAGTGTAGAGTGTAGGGTATAGAGTGTATGGTAAAGAGTGTATGGTATAGAGTGTAGAGTGTAGGGTATAGAGTGTAGAGTGTAGGGTTTAGAGTGTAGAGTGTAAAGTAGAGTGTAGGGTATAGAGTGTAGAGTGTAGGGTATAGAGTGTAGGGTATAGAGTGTATGGTATAGAGTGTAGGGTATAGAGTGTATGGTATAGAGTGTAGAGTGTAGGGTATAGAGTGTATGGTATAGAGTGTAGGGTATAGAGTGTAGAGTGTAGGGTATAGAGTGAAGGGTATAGAGTGTAGGGTATAGAGTGTAGAATATAGAGTGAAGGGTATAGAGTGTAGAGTGTAGGGTATAGAGTGTAGGGTATAGAGTGTAGAGTGTAGAGCGTAGGGTATAGAGTGTATGGTATAGAGTGTAGAGTGTAGGGTATAGAGTGTAGGGTATAGAGTGTAGGGTGTAGAGTATAGAGTGTAGAGTGCAGGGTATAGAGTGTATGGTTTAGAGTGTAGAGTGTAGGGTATAGAGTATAGTGTATAAAGTATAGAGTGTAAGGTATAGAGTGTAGGGTATAGAGTGTAAGGTACAGAGTGTACAGTGTAGGGTATAGAGTGTAGAGTGTAGGGTATAGAGTGTATGGTATAGAGTGTAGGGTATAGAGTGTAGAGTGTAGGGTATAGAGTGTAGGGTATAGAGTGTAGGGTATAGAGTGTAGAGTGTAGGGTATAGAGTGTATGGTAGAGAGTGTAGAATATGGAGTGTAGAGTGTAGGGTATAGAATGTAAGGTATAGAGTGTATGGTATAGAGTGTAGAGTGTAGGGTGTATAGTGTAGGGTATAGAGTGTAGGGTATAGAGTGTAGAGTGTAGGGTATAGGGTGTATGGCATAGAGTGTAGGGTATAGAGTGTAGAGTGTAGGGTATAGAGTGTAGGGTATAGAGTGTATGGTATAGAGTGTAGAGTGCAGAGTGTAGAGTTTAGAGTGTAGGGTATATAGTGTAGGGTATAGAGCGTAGAGTGTAGGGCATAGAGTGTAGGGTATAGAGTGTAGGGTATAGAGTGTAGAGTGTAGGGTATAGAGTGTAGGGTATAGAGTGTAGGGTATAGAGTGTATGGTGTAGGGTATAGAGTGTATGGTATAAAGTGTAGGGAATAGAGTGTAGAGTGTAGGGTATAGAGTGTATTGTATAGAGTGTAGGGTATAGAGTGTAGAGTGTAGGGTATAGAGTGTAGGGTATAGAGTGTAGGGTATAGAGTAGAGTGTAGGGTATAGAGTGTAGGGTAGAGAGTGAAGGGTATAGAGTGTAGAGTGTAGGGTTTAGAGTGTAGAGTGTATGGTAGAGTGTAGGGTATAGAGTGTAGAGTGTAGGGTATAGAGTGTAGGGTATAGAGTGTATGGTATAGAGTGTAGGGTATAGAATGTAGAGTGTAGGGTATAGAGTGTATGGTATAGAGTGTAGGGTATAGAGTGTAGAGTGTAGGGTATAGAGTGTATGGTACAGAGAGTAGGGTGTATGGTATAGAGTGTGGGGTATAGAGTGTAGGATGTAGAGTGTAGAGTGTAGGGTATAGAGTGTATGGTATAGAGTGTAGGGTATAGAGTGTAGAGTGTAGGGTATAGAGTGTAGGGTATAGAGTGTAGAGTGTAGGGTATAGAGTGTATGGTATAGAGTGAAGGGTGTATAGAGTGTAGAGTGTAGGGTATAGAGTGTAGGGTATAGAATGTAGAGTGTAGGGTATAGAGTGTATGGTATAGAGTGTAGGGTATAGAATGTAGAGTGTAGGGTATAGAGTGTATGGTATAGAGTGTAGGGTATAGAGTGTAGGGTATAGAGTGTATGGTACAGAGAGTAGGGTGTATGGTATAGAGTGTAGGGTATAGAGTGTAGGATGTAGAGTGTAGAGTGTAGGGTATAGAGTGTATGGTATAGAGTGTAGAATGTAGGGTATAGAGTGTATGGTATAGAGTGTAGGGTATAGAGTGTAGAGTGTAGGGTATAGAGTGTAGGGTATAGAGTGTAGAGTGTAGGGTATAGAGTGTAGGGTATAGAGTGAAGGGTATAGAGTGTAGAGTGTAGGGTATAGAGTGTAGGGTATAGAATGTAGAGTGTAGGGTATAGAGTGTATGGTATAGAGTGTACGGTGTAGGGTATAGAGTGTAGAGTGTAGAGTGTAGGGTATAGAGTGTATGTTTTAGAGTGTAGGGTGTAGGGTATAGAGTGTATGGTATTGAGTGTAGGGTTTAGATTGTAGGTATAGAGTGTAGAGTATAGAGTGTAGGGTATAGAGTGTAGAGTGTAGGGTATAGAGTGTAGGGTATAGAGTGTAGATTGTAGGGTATAGAGTGTAGGGTAAAGAGTGTATGGTATAGAGTGTAGGGTGTAGAGTGTAGGGTATAGAGTGTAGGGTATAGAGTGTAGAGTGTAGGGTATAGAGTGTAGGGTATAGAGTGTAGAGTGTAGGGTATAGAGTGTATGGTATAGAGTGTACGGTGTAGGGTATAGAGTGTAGAGTGTAGGTTATAGAGTGTATGTTTTAGAGTGTAGAGTGTAGGTATAGAGTGTATGGTATTGAGTGTAGGGTTTAGATTGTAGGGTATAGAGTGTAGAGTATAGAGTGTAGGGTATAGAGTGTAGAGTGTAGGGTATAGAGTGTAGGGTATAGAGTGTAGAGTGTAGGGTATAGAGTGTAGGGTATAGAGTGAAGGGTATAGAGTGTAAAGTGTAGGGTATAGAGTGTAGGGTATAGAATGTAGAGTGTAGGGTATAGAGTGTATGGTATAGAGTGTAGGGTATAGAGTGTAGAGTGTAGGGTATAGAGTGTATGGTATAGAGTGTAGAATGTAGGGTATAGAGTGTATGGTATAGAGTATAGAGTGTAGGGTATAGAGTGTAGGGTTTAGATTGTAGGGTATAGAGTCTAGAGTGTAGGGTATAGAGTGTATGGTATAGAGTGTAGGGTATAGGGTATAGAGTGTAGGGTATAGAGTGTAGAGTGTAGGGTATAGAGTGTATGGTAAAGAGTGTATGGTATAGAGTGTAGAGTGTAGGGTATAGAGTGTAGAGTGTAGGGTTTAGAGTGTAGAGTGTAAAGTAGAGTGTAGGGTATAGAGTGTAGAGTGTAGGGTATAGAGTGTAGGGTATAGAGTGTATGGTATAGAGTGTAGGGTATAGAGTGTATGGTATAGAGTGTAGAGTGTAGGGTATAGAGTGTATGGTATAGAGTGTAGGGTATAGAGTGTAGAGTGTAGGGTATAGAGTGAAGGGTATAGAGTGTAGGGTATAGAGTGTAGAATATAGAGTGAAGGGTATAGAGTGTAGAGTGTAGGGTATAGAGTGTAGGGTATAGAGTGTAGAGTGTAGAGCGTAGGGTATAGAGTGTATGGTATAGAGTGTAGAGTGTAGGGTATAGAGTGTAGGGTATAGAGTGTAGGGTGTAGAGTATAGAGTGTAGAGTGCAGGGTATAGAGTGTATGGTTTAGAGTGTAGAGTGTAGGGTATAGAGTATAGTGTATAAAGTATAGAGTGTAAGGTATAGAGTGTAGGGTATAGAGTGTAAGGTACAGAGTGTACAGTGTAGGGTATAGAGTGTAGAGTGTAGGGTATAGAGTGTATGGTATAGAGTGTAGGGTATAGAGTGTAGAGTGTAGGGTATAGAGTGTAGGGTATAGAGTGTAGGGTATAGAGTGTAGAGTGTAGGGTATAGAGTGTATGGTAGAGAGTGTAGAATATGGAGTGTAGAGTGTAGGGTATAGAATGTAAGGTATAGAGTGTATGGTATAGAGTGTAGAGTGTAGGGTGTATAGTGTAGGGTATAGAGTGTAGGGTATAGAGTGTAGAGTGTAGGGTATAGGGTGTATGGCATAGAGTGTAGGGTATAGAGTGTAGAGTGTAGGGTATAGAGTGTAGGGTATAGAGTGTATGGTATAGAGTGTAGAGTGCAGAGTGTAGAGTTTAGAGTGTAGGGTATATAGTGTAGGGTATAGAGCGTAGAGTGTAGGGCATAGAGTGTAGGGTATAGAGTGTAGGGTATAGAGTGTAGAGTGTAGGGTATAGAGTGTAGGGTATAGAGTGTAGGGTATAGAGTGTATGGTGTAGGGTATAGAGTGTATGGTATAAAGTGTAGGGAATAGAGTGTAGAGTGTAGGGTATAGAGTGTATTGTATAGAGTGTAGGGTATAGAGTGTAGAGTGTAGGGTATAGAGTGTAGGGTATAGAGTGTAGGGTATAGAGTAGAGTGTAGGGTATAGAGTGTAGGGTAGAGAGTGAAGGGTATAGAGTGTAGAGTGTAGGGTTTAGAGTGTAGAGTGTATGGTAGAGTGTAGGGTATAGAGTGTAGAGTGTAGGGTATAGAGTGTAGGGTATAGAGTGTATGGTATAGAGTGTAGGGTATAGAATGTAGAGTGTAGGGTATAGAGTGTATGGTATAGAGTGTAGGGTATAGAGTGTAGAGTGTAGGGTATAGAGTGTATGGTACAGAGAGTAGGGTGTATGGTATAGAGTGTGGGGTATAGAGTGTAGGATGTAGAGTGTAGAGTGTAGGGTATAGAGTGTATGGTATAGAGTGTAGGGTATAGAGTGTAGAGTGTAGGGTATAGAGTGTAGGGTATAGAGTGTAGAGTGTAGGGTATAGAGTGTATGGTATAGAGTGAAGGGTATAGAGTGTAGAGTGTAGGGTATAGAGTGTAGGGTATAGAATGTAGAGTGTAGGGTATAGAGTGTATGGTATAGAGTGTAGGGTATAGAATGTAGAGTGTAGGGTATAGAGTGTATGGTATAGGGTATAGAGTGTAGGGTATAGAGTGTAGAGTGTAGGGTATAGAGTGTATGGTATAGAGTGTACGGTGTAGGGTATAGAGTGTAGAGTGTAGGTTATAGAGTGTATGTTTTAGAGTGTAGAGTGTAGGGTATAGAGTGTATGGTATTGAGTGTAGGGTTTAGATTGTAGGGTATAGAGTGTAGAGTATAGAGTGTAGGGTATAGAGTGTAGAGTGTAGGGTATAGAGTGTAGGGTATAGAGTGTAGAGTGTAGGGTATAGAGTGTAGGGTATAGAGTGAAGGGTATAGAGTGTAAAGTGTAGGGTATAGAGTGTAGGGTATAGAATGTAGAGTGTAGGGTATAGAGTGTATGGTATAGAGTGTAGGGTATAGAGTGTAGAGTGTAGGGTATAGAGTGTATGGTATAGAGTGTAGAATGTAGGGTATAGAGTGTATGGTATAGAGTATAGAGTGTAGGGTATAGAGTGTAGGGTTTAGATTGTAGGGTATAGAGTCTAGAGTGTAGGGTATAGAGTGTATGGTATAGAGTGTAGGGTATAGGGTATAGAGTGTAGGGTATAGAGTGTAGAGTGTAGGGTATAGAGTGTATGGTAAAGAGTGTATGGTATAGAGTGTAGAGTGTAGGGTATAGAGTGTAGAGTGTAGGGTTTAGAGTGTAGAGTGTAAAGTAGAGTGTAGGGTATAGAGTGTAGAGTGTAGGGTATAGAGTGTAGGGTATAGAGTGTATGGTATAGAGTGTAGGGTATAGAGTGTATGGTATAGAGTGTAGAGTGTAGGGTATAGAGTGTATGGTATAGAGTGTAGGGTATAGAGTGTAGAGTGTAGGGTATAGAGTGAAGGGTATAGAGTGTAGGGTATAGAGTGTAGAATATAGAGTGAAGGGTATAGAGTGTAGAGTGTAGGGTATAGAGTGTAGGGTATAGAGTGTAGAGTGTAGAGCGTAGGGTATAGAGTGTATGGTATAGAGTGTAGAGTGTAGGGTATAGAGTGTAGGGTATAGAGTGTAGGGTGTAGAGTATAGAGTGTAGAGTGCAGGGTATAGAGTGTATGGTTTAGAGTGTAGAGTGTAGGGTATAGAGTATAGTGTATAAAGTATAGAGTGTAAGGTATAGAGTGTAGGGTATAGAGTGTAAGGTACAGAGTGTACAGTGTAGGGTATAGAGTGTAGAGTGTAGGGTATAGAGTGTATGGTATAGAGTGTAGGGTATAGAGTGTAGAGTGTAGGGTATAGAGTGTAGGGTATAGAGTGTAGGGTATAGAGTGTAGAGTGTAGGGTATAGAGTGTATGGTAGAGAGTGTAGAATATGGAGTGTAGAGTGTAGGGTATAGAATGTAAGGTATAGAGTGTATGGTATAGAGTGTAGAGTGTAGGGTGTATAGTGTAGGGTATAGAGTGTAGGGTATAGAGTGTAGAGTGTAGGGTATAGGGTGTATGGCATAGAGTGTAGGGTATAGAGTGTAGAGTGTAGGGTATAGAGTGTAGGGTATAGAGTGTATGGTATAGAGTGTAGAGTGCAGAGTGTAGAGTTTAGAGTGTAGGGTATATAGTGTAGGGTATAGAGCGTAGAGTGTAGGGCATAGAGTGTAGGGTATAGAGTGTAGGGTATAGAGTGTAGAGTGTAGGGTATAGAGTGTAGGGTATAGAGTGTAGGGTATAGAGTGTATGGTGTAGGGTATAGAGTGTATGGTATAAAGTGTAGGGAATAGAGTGTAGAGTGTAGGGTATAGAGTGTATTGTATAGAGTGTAGGGTATAGAGTGTAGAGTGTAGGGTATAGAGTGTAGGGTATAGAGTGTAGGGTATAGAGTAGAGTGTAGGGTATAGAGTGTAGGGTAGAGAGTGAAGGGTATAGAGTGTAGAGTGTAGGGTTTAGAGTGTAGAGTGTATGGTAGAGTGTAGGGTATAGAGTGTAGAGTGTAGGGTATAGAGTGTAGGGTATAGAGTGTATGGTATAGAGTGTAGGGTATAGAATGTAGAGTGTAGGGTATAGAGTGTATGGTATAGAGTGTAGGGTATAGAGTGTAGAGTGTAGGGTATAGAGTGTATGGTACAGAGAGTAGGGTGTATGGTATAGAGTGTGGGGTATAGAGTGTAGGATGTAGAGTGTAGAGTGTAGGGTATAGAGTGTATGGTATAGAGTGTAGGGTATAGAGTGTAGAGTGTAGGGTATAGAGTGTAGGGTATAGAGTGTAGAGTGTAGGGTATAGAGTGTATGGTATAGAGTGAAGGGTATAGAGTGTAGAGTGTAGGGTATAGAGTGTAGGGTATAGAATGTAGAGTGTAGGGTATAGAGTGTATGGTATAGAGTGTAGGGTATAGAATGTAGAGTGTAGGGTATAGAGTGTATGGTATAGAGTGTAGGGTATAGAGTGTAGGGTATAGAGTGTATGGTACAGAGAGTAGGGTGTATGGTATAGAGTGTAGGGTATAGAGTGTAGGATGTAGAGTGTAGAGTGTAGGGTATAGAGTGTATGGTATAGAGTGTAGAATGTAGGGTATAGAGTGTATGGTATAGAGTGTAGGGTATAGAGTGTAGAGTGTAGGGTATAGAGTGTAGGGTATAGAGTGTAGAGTGTAGGGTATAGAGTGTAGGGTATAGAGTGAAGGGTATAGAGTGTAGAGTGTAGGGTATAGAGTGTAGGGTATAGAATGTAGAGTGTAGGGTATAGAGTGTATGGTATAGAGTGTACGGTGTAGGGTATAGAGTGTAGAGTGTAGAGTGTAGGGTATAGAGTGTATGTTTTAGAGTGTAGGGTGTAGGGTATAGAGTGTATGGTATTGAGTGTAGGGTTTAGATTGTAGGGTATAGAGTGTAGAGTATAGAGTGTAGGGTATAGAGTGTAGAGTGTAGGGTATAGAGTGTAGGGTATAGAGTGTAGATTGTAGGGTATAGAGTGTAGGGTAAAGAGTGTATGGTATAGAGTGTAGGGTGTAGAGTGTAGGGTATAGAGTGTAGGGTATAGAGTGTAGAGTGTATGGTATAGAGTGTAGGGTATAGAGTGTAGAGTTTAGAGTGTAGGGTATAGATTGTAGGGTGTAGAGTGTAGGGTATAGAGTGTAGGGTATAGAGTGTAGGGTATAGAGTATAGAGTGTAGGGTATAGAGTGTAGGGTATAGAGTGTATGGTATAGAGTGTAGGGTATAGAGTGTATGGTATAGAGTGTAGGGTATAGAGTGTAGAGTGTAGGGTATAGAGTGTAGGGTATAGAGTGTAGGGTATAGAGTGTAGGGTATAGAGTGTAGATTGTAGGGTATAGAGTGTAGGGTATAGAGTGTATGGTATAGAGTGTAGGGTGTAGAGTGTAGGGTATAGAGTGTAGGGTATAGAGTGTAGAGTTTAGAATGTAGGGTATAGATTGTAGGGTGTAGAGTGTAGGGTATAGAGTGTAGGGTATAGAATGTAGGGTATAGAGTCTAGAGTGTAGGGTATAGAGTGTATGGTATAGAGTGTAGGGTATAGGGTATAGAGTGTAGGGTATAGAGTGTAGAGTGTAGGGTATAGAGTGTATGGTAAAGAGTGTATGGTATAGAGTGTAGAGTGTAGGGTATAGAGTGTAGAGTGTAGGGTTTAGAGTGTAGAGTGTAAAGTAGAGTGTAGGGTATAGAGTGTAGAGTGTAGGGTATAGAGTGTAGGGTATAGAGTGTATGGTATAGAGTGTAGGGTATAGAGTGTATGGTATAGAGTGTAGAGTGTAGGGTATAGAGTGTATGGTATAGAGTGTAGGGTATAGAGTGTAGAGTGTAGGGTATAGAGTGAAGGGTATAGAGTGTAGGGTATAGAGTGTAGAATATAGAGTGAAGGGTATAGAGTGTAGAGTGTAGGGTATAGAGTGTAGGGTATAGAGTGTAGAGTGTAGAGCGTAGGGTATAGAGTGTATGGTATAGAGTGTAGAGTGTAGGGTATAGAGTGTAGGGTATAGAGTGTAGGGTGTAGAGTATAGAGTGTAGAGTGCAGGGTATAGAGTGTATGGTTTAGAGTGTAGAGTGTAGGGTATAGAGTATAGTGTATAAAGTATAGAGTGTAAGGTATAGAGTGTAGGGTATAGAGTGTAAGGTACAGAGTGTACAGTGTAGGGTATAGAGTGTAGAGTGTAGGGTATAGAGTGTATGGTATAGAGTGTAGGGTATAGAGTGTAGAGTGTAGGGTATAGAGTGTAGGGTATAGAGTGTAGGGTATAGAGTGTAGAGTGTAGGGTATAGAGTGTATGGTAGAGAGTGTAGAATATGGAGTGTAGAGTGTAGGGTATAGAATGTAAGGTATAGAGTGTATGGTATAGAGTGTAGAGTGTAGGGTGTATAGTGTAGGGTATAGAGTGTAGAGTGTAGGGTATAGGGTGTATGGCATAGAGTGTAGGGTATAGAGTGTAGAGTGTAGGGTATAGAGTGTAGGGTATAGAGTGTATGGTATAGAGTGTAGAGTGCAGAGTGTAGAGTTTAGAGTGTAGGGTATATAGTGTAGGGTATAGAGCGTAGAGTGTAGGGCATAGAGTGTAGGGTATAGAGTGTAGGGTATAGAGTGTAGAGTGTAGGGTATAGAGTGTAGGGTATAGAGTGTAGGGTATAGAGTGTATGGTGTAGGGTATAGAGTGTATGGTATAAAGTGTAGGGAATAGAGTGTAGAGTGTAGGGTATAGAGTGTATTGTATAGAGTGTAGGGTATAGAGTGTAGAGTGTAGGGTATAGAGTGTAGGGTATAGAGTGTAGGGTATAGAGTAGAGTGTAGGGTATAGAGTGTAGGGTAGAGAGTGAAGGGTATAGAGTGTAGAGTGTAGGGTTTAGAGTGTAGAGTGTATGGTAGAGTGTAGGGTATAGAGTGTAGAGTGTAGGGTATAGAGTGTAGGGTATAGAGTGTATGGTATAGAGTGTAGGGTATAGAATGTAGAGTGTAGGGTATAGAGTGTATGGTATAGAGTGTAGGGTATAGAGTGTAGAGTGTAGGGTATAGAGTGTATGGTACAGAGAGTAGGGTGTATGGTATAGAGTGTGGGGTATAGAGTGTAGGATGTAGAGTGTAGAGTGTAGGGTATAGAGTGTATGGTATAGAGTGTAGAATGTAGGGTATAGAGTGTATGGTATAGAGTGTAGGGTATAGAGTGTAGAGTGTAGGGTATAGAGTGTAGGGTATAGAGTGTAGAGTGTAGGGTATAGAGTGTATGGTATAGAGTGAAGGGTATAGAGTGTAGAGTGTAGGGTATAGAGTGTAGGGTATAGAATGTAGAGTGTAGGGTATAGAGTGTATGGTATAGAGTGTAGGGTATAGAATGTAGAGTGTAGGGTATAGAGTGTATGGTATAGAGTGTAGGGTATAGAGTGTAGGGTATAGAGTGTATGGTACAGAGAGTAGGGTGTATGGTATAGAGTGTAGGGTATAGAGTGTAGGATGTAGAGTGTAGAGTGTAGGGTATAGAGTGTATGGTATAGAGTGTAGAATGTAGGGTATAGAGTGTATGGTATAGAGTGTAGGGTATAGAGTGTAGAGTGTAGGGTATAGAGTGTAGGGTATAGAGTGTAGAGTGTAGGGTATAGAGTGTAGGGTATAGAGTGAAGGGTATAGAGTGTAGAGTGTAGGGTATAGAGTGTAGGGTATAGAATGTAGAGTGTAGGGTATAGAGTGTATGGTATAGAGTGTACGGTGTAGGGTATAGAGTGTAGAGTGTAGGGTATAGAGTGTATGTTTTAGAGTGTAGGGTGTAGGGTATAGAGTGTATGGTATTGAGTGTAGGGTTTAGATTGTAGGGTATAGAGTGTAGAGTATAGAGTGTAGGGTATAGAGTGTAGAGTGTAGGGTATAGAGTGTAGGGTATAGAGTGTAGATTGTAGGGTATAGAGTGTAGGGTAAAGAGTGTATGGTATAGAGTGTAGGGTGTAGAGTGTAGGGTATAGAGTGTAGGGTATAGAGTGTAGAGTGTATGGTATAGAGTGTAGGGTATAGAGTGTAGAGTTTAGAGTGTAGGGTATAGATTGTAGGGTGTAGAGTGTAGGGTATAGAGTGTAGGGTATAGAGTGTAGGGTATAGAGTATAGAGTGTAGGGTATAGAGTGTAGGGTATAGAGTGTATGGTATAGAGTGTAGGGTATAGAGTGTATGGTATAGAGTGTAGGGTATAGAGTGTAGAGTGTAGGGTATAGAGTGTAGGGCATAGAGTGTAGGGTATAGAGTGTAGGGTATAGAGTGTAGATTGTAGGGTATAGAGTGTAGGGTATAGAGTGTATGGTATAGAGTGTAGGGTGTAGAGTGTAGGGTATAGAGTGTAGGGTATAGAGTGTAGAGTTTAGAATGTAGGGTATAGATTGTAGGGTGTAGAGTGTAGGGTATAGAGTGTAGGGTATAGAATGTAGGGTATAGAGTCTAGAGTGTAGGGTATAGAGTGTATGGTATAGAGTGTAGGGTATAGGGTATAGAGTGTAGGGTATAGAGTGTAGAGTGTAGGGTATAGAGTGTATGGTAAAGAGTGTATGGTATAGAGTGTAGAGTGTAGGGTATAGAGTGTAGAGTGTAGGGTTTAGAGTGTAGAGTGTAAAGTAGAGTGTAGGGTATAGAGTGTAGAGTGTAGGGTATAGAGTGTAGGGTATAGAGTGTATGGTATAGAGTGTAGGGTATAGAGTGTATGGTATAGAGTGTAGAGTGTAGGGTATAGAGTGTATGGTATAGAGTGTAGGGTATAGAGTGTAGAGTGTAGGGTATAGAGTGTATGGTACAGAGTGTAGGGTGTATGGTATAGAGTGTAGGGTATAGAGTGTAGGATGTAGAGTGTAGAGTGTAGGGTATAGAGTGTATGGTATAGAGTGTAGAATGTAGGGTATAGAGTGTATGGTATAGAGTATAGAGTGTAGGGTATAGAGTGTAGGGTTTAGATTGTAGGGTATAGAGTGTAGAGTATAGAGTGTAGGGTATAGAGTGTAGAGTGTAGTGTATAGAGTGTAGGGTATAGAGTGTAGATTGTAGGGTATAGAGTGTAGGGTATAGAGTGTAGAGTGTAGGGTATAGAGTTTAGGGTATAATGTATAGAGTGTAAGGTATAGAATGTAGAGTGTAGGGTATAGAGTGTAAGGTACAGAGTGTAGAGTGTAGGGTGTAAAGTGTAGAGTGTAGGTTATAGGGTGTATGGTATAGAGTGTTGGGTATAGAGTGTAGAGTGTAGGGTATAGAGTGTAGGGTATAGAGTGTAGAGTGTAGGGTATAGAGTGTATGGTATAGAGTGTACGGTGTAGGGTATAGAGTGTAGAGTGTAGGTTATAGAGTGTATGTTTTAGAGTGTAGAGTGTAGGGTATAGAGTGTATGGTATTGAGTGTAGGGTTTAGATTGTAGGGTATAGAGTGTAGAGTATAGAGTGTAGGGTATAGAGTGTAGAGTGTAGGGTATAGAGTGTAGGGTATAGAGTGTAGAGTGTAGGGTATAGAGTGTAGGGTATAGAGTGAAGGGTATAGAGTGTAAAGTGTAGGGTATAGAGTGTAGGGTATAGAATGTAGAGTGTAGGGTATAGAGTGTATGGTATAGAGTGTAGGGTATAGAGTGTAGAGTGTAGGGTATAGAGTGTATGGTATAGAGTGTAGAATGTAGGGTATAGAGTGTATGGTATAGAGTATAGAGTGTAGGGTATAGAGTGTAGGGTTTAGATTGTAGGGTATAGAGTCTAGAGTGTAGGGTATAGAGTGTATGGTATAGAGTGTAGGGTATAGGGTATAGAGTGTAGGGTATAGAGTGTAGAGTGTAGGGTATAGAGTGTATGGTAAAGAGTGTATGGTATAGAGTGTAGAGTGTAGGGTATAGAGTGTAGAGTGTAGGGTTTAGAGTGTAGAGTGTAAAGTAGAGTGTAGGGTATAGAGTGTAGAGTGTAGGGTATAGAGTGTAGGGTATAGAGTGTATGGTATAGAGTGTAGGGTATAGAGTGTATGGTATAGAGTGTAGAGTGTAGGGTATAGAGTGTATGGTATAGAGTGTAGGGTATAGAGTGTAGAGTGTAGGGTATAGAGTGAAGGGTATAGAGTGTAGGGTATAGAGTGTAGAATATAGAGTGAAGGGTATAGAGTGTAGAGTGTAGGGTATAGAGTGTAGGGTATAGAGTGTAGAGTGTAGAGCGTAGGGTATAGAGTGTATGGTATAGAGTGTAGAGTGTAGGGTATAGAGTGTAGGGTATAGAGTGTAGGGTGTAGAGTATAGAGTGTAGAGTGCAGGGTATAGAGTGTATGGTTTAGAGTGTAGAGTGTAGGGTATAGAGTATAGTGTATAAAGTATAGAGTGTAAGGTATAGAGTGTAGGGTATAGAGTGTAAGGTACAGAGTGTACAGTGTAGGGTATAGAGTGTAGAGTGTAGGGTATAGAGTGTATGGTATAGAGTGTAGGGTATAGAGTGTAGAGTGTAGGGTATAGAGTGTAGGGTATAGAGTGTAGGGTATAGAGTGTAGAGTGTAGGGTATAGAGTGTATGGTAGAGAGTGTAGAATATGGAGTGTAGAGTGTAGGGTATAGAATGTAAGGTATAGAGTGTATGGTATAGAGTGTAGAGTGTAGGGTGTATAGTGTAGGGTATAGAGTGTAGGGTATAGAGTGTAGAGTGTAGGGTATAGGGTGTATGGCATAGAGTGTAGGGTATAGAGTGTAGAGTGTAGGGTATAGAGTGTAGGGTATAGAGTGTATGGTATAGAGTGTAGAGTGCAGAGTGTAGAGTTTAGAGTGTAGGGTATATAGTGTAGGGTATAGAGCGTAGAGTGTAGGGCATAGAGTGTAGGGTATAGAGTGTAGGGTATAGAGTGTAGAGTGTAGGGTATAGAGTGTAGGGTATAGAGTGTAGGGTATAGAGTGTATGGTGTAGGGTATAGAGTGTATGGTATAAAGTGTAGGGAATAGAGTGTAGAGTGTAGGGTATAGAGTGTATTGTATAGAGTGTAGGGTATAGAGTGTAGAGTGTAGGGTATAGAGTGTAGGGTATAGAGTGTAGGGTATAGAGTAGAGTGTAGGGTATAGAGTGTAGGGTAGAGAGTGAAGGGTATAGAGTGTAGAGTGTAGGGTTTAGAGTGTAGAGTGTATGGTAGAGTGTAGGGTATAGAGTGTAGAGTGTAGGGTATAGAGTGTAGGGTATAGAGTGTATGGTATAGAGTGTAGGGTATAGAATGTAGAGTGTAGGGTATAGAGTGTATGGTATAGAGTGTAGGGTATAGAGTGTAGAGTGTAGGGTATAGAGTGTATGGTACAGAGAGTAGGGTGTATGGTATAGAGTGTGGGGTATAGAGTGTAGGATGTAGAGTGTAGAGTGTAGGGTATAGAGTGTATGGTATAGAGTGTAGGGTATAGAGTGTAGAGTGTAGGGTATAGAGTGTAGGGTATAGAGTGTAGAGTGTAGGGTATAGAGTGTATGGTATAGAGTGAAGGGTATAGAGTGTAGAGTGTAGGGTATAGAGTGTAGGGTATAGAATGTAGAGTGTAGGGTATAGAGTGTATGGTATAGAGTGTAGGGTATAGAATGTAGAGTGTAGGGTATAGAGTGTATGGTATAGAGTGTAGGGTATAGAGTGTAGGGTATAGAGTGTATGGTACAGAGAGTAGGGTGTATGGTATAGAGTGTAGGGTATAGAGTGTAGGATGTAGAGTGTAGAGTGTAGGGTATAGAGTGTATGGTATAGAGTGTAGAATGTAGGGTATAGAGTGTATGGTATAGAGTGTAGGGTATAGAGTGTAGAGTGTAGGGTATAGAGTGTAGGGTATAGAGTGTAGAGTGTAGGGTATAGAGTGTAGGGTATAGAGTGAAGGGTATAGAGTGTAGAGTGTAGGGTATAGAGTGTAGGGTATAGAATGTAGAGTGTAGGGTATAGAGTGTATGGTATAGAGTGTACGGTGTAGGGTATAGAGTGTAGAGTGTAGGGTATAGAGTGTATGTTTTAGAGTGTAGGGTGTAGGGTATAGAGTGTATGGTATTGAGTGTAGGGTTTAGATTGTAGGGTATAGAGTGTAGAGTATAGAGTGTAGGGTATAGAGTGTAGAGTGTAGGGTATAGAGTGTAGGGTATAGAGTGTAGATTGTAGGGTATAGAGTGTAGGGTAAAGAGTGTATGGTATAGAGTGTAGGGTGTAGAGTGTAGGGTATAGAGTGTAGGGTATAGAGTGTAGAGTGTATGGTATAGAGTGTAGGGTATAGAGTGTAGAGTTTAGAGTGTAGGGTATAGATTGTAGGGTGTAGAGTGTAGGGTATAGAGTGTAGGGTATAGAGTGTAGGGTATAGAGTATAGAGTGTAGGGTATAGAGTGTAGGGTATAGAGTGTATGGTATAGAGTGTAGGGTATAGAGTGTATGGTATAGAGTGTAGGGTATAGAGTGTAGAGTGTAGGGTATAGAGTGTAGGGCATAGAGTGTAGGGTATAGAGTGTAGGGTATAGAGTGTAGATTGTAGGGTATAGAGTGTAGGGTATAGAGTGTATGGTATAGAGTGTAGGGTGTAGAGTGTAGGGTATAGAGTGTAGGGTATAGAGTGTAGAGTTTAGAATGTAGGGTATAGATTGTAGGGTGTAGAGTGTAGGGTATAGAGTGTAGGGTATAGAATGTAGGGTATAGAGTCTAGAGTGTAGGGTATAGAGTGTATGGTATAGAGTGTAGGGTATAGGGTATAGAGTGTAGGGTATAGAGTGTAGAGTGTAGGGTATAGAGTGTATGGTAAAGAGTGTATGGTATAGAGTGTAGAGTGTAGGGTATAGAGTGTAGAGTGTAGGGTTTAGAGTGTAGAGTGTAAAGTAGAGTGTAGGGTATAGAGTGTAGAGTGTAGGGTATAGAGTGTAGGGTATAGAGTGTATGGTATAGAGTGTAGGGTATAGAGTGTATGGTATAGAGTGTAGAGTGTAGGGTATAGAGTGTATGGTATAGAGTGTAGGGTATAGAGTGTAGAGTGTAGGGTATAGAGTGTATGGTACAGAGTGTAGGGTGTATGGTATAGAGTGTAGGGTATAGAGTGTAGGATGTAGAGTGTAGAGTGTAGGGTATAGAGTGTATGGTATAGAGTGTAGAATGTAGGGTATAGAGTGTATGGTATAGAGTATAGAGTGTAGGGTATAGAGTGTAGGGTTTAGATTGTAGGGTATAGAGTGTAGAGTATAGAGTGTAGGGTATAGAGTGTAGAGTGTAGTGTATAGAGTGTAGGGTATAGAGTGTAGATTGTAGGGTATAGAGTGTAGGGTATAGAGTGTAGAGTGTAGGGTATAGAGTTTAGGGTATAATGTATAGAGTGTAAGGTATAGAATGTAGAGTGTAGGGTATAGAGTGTAAGGTACAGAGTGTAGAGTGTAGGGTGTAAAGTGTAGAGTGTAGGTTATAGGGTGTATGGTATAGAGTGTTGGGTATAGAGTGTAGAGTGTAGGGTATAGAGTGTAGGGTATAGAGTGTAGAGTGTAGGGTATAGAGTGTATGGTATAGAGTGTACGGTGTAGGGTATAGAGTGTAGAGTGTAGGTTATAGAGTGTATGTTTTAGAGTGTAGAGTGTAGGGTATAGAGTGTATGGTATTGAGTGTAGGGTTTAGATTGTAGGGTATAGAGTGTAGAGTATAGAGTGTAGGGTATAGAGTGTAGAGTGTAGGGTATAGAGTGTAGGGTATAGAGTGTAGAGTGTAGGGTATAGAGTGTAGGGTATAGAGTGAAGGGTATAGAGTGTAAAGTGTAGGGTATAGAGTGTAGGGTATAGAATGTAGAGTGTAGGGTATAGAGTGTATGGTATAGAGTGTAGGGTATAGAGTGTAGAGTGTAGGGTATAGAGTGTATGGTATAGAGTGTAGGGTATAGAATGTAGAGTGTAGGGTATAGAGTGTATGGTATAGAGTGTAGGGTATAGAGTGTAGAGTGTAGGGTATAGAGTGTATGGTACAGAGAGTAGGGTGTATGGTATAGAGTGTGGGGTATAGAGTGTAGGATGTAGAGTGTAGAGTGTAGGGTATAGAGTGTATGGTATAGAGTGTAGAATGTAGGGTATAGAGTGTATGGTATAGAGTGTAGGGTATAGAGTGTAGAGTGTAGGGTATAGAGTGTAGGGTATAGAGTGTAGAGTGTAGGGTATAGAGTGTAGGGTATAGAGTGAAGGGTATAGAGTGTAGAGTGTAGGGTATAGAGTGTAGGGTATAGAATGTAGAGTGTAGGGTATAGAGTGTATGGTATAGAGTGTAGGGTATAGAATGTAGAGTGTAGGGTATAGAGTGTATGGTATAGAGTGTAGGGTATAGAGTGTAGGGTATAGAGTGTATGGTACAGAGAGTAGGGTGTATGGTATAGAGTGTAGGGTATAGAGTGTAGGATGTAGAGTGTAGAGTGTAGGGTATAGAGTGTATGGTATAGAGTGTAGAATGTAGGGTATAGAGTGTATGGTATAGAGTGTAGGGTATAGAGTGTAGAGTGTAGGGTATAGAGTGTAGGGTATAGAGTGTAGAGTGTAGGGTATAGAGTGTAGGGTATAGAGTGAAGGGTATAGAGTGTAGAGTGTAGGGTATAGAGTGTAGGGTATAGAATGTAGAGTGTAGGGTATAGAGTGTATGGTATAGAGTGTACGGTGTAGGGTATAGAGTGTAGAGTGTAGAGTGTAGGGTATAGAGTGTATGGTATTGAGTGTAGGGTTTAGATTGTAGGGTATAGAGTGTAGAGTATAGAGTGTAGGGTATAGAGTGTAGAGTGTAGGGTATAGAGTGTAGGGTATAGAGTGTAGATTGTAGGGTATAGAGTGTAGGGTATAGAGTGTATGGTATAGAGTGTAGGGTGTAGAGTGTAGGGTATAGAGTGTAGGGTATAGAGTGTAGAGTGTATGGTATAGAGTGTAGGGTATAGAGTGTAGAGTTTAGAGTGTAGGGTATAGATTGTAGGGTGTAGAGTGTAGGGTATAGAGTGTAGGGTATAGAGTGTAGGGTATAGAGTATAGAGTGTAGGGTATAGAGTGTAGGGTATAGAGTGTATGATATAGAGTGTAGGGTATAGAGTGTATGGTATAGAGTGTAGGGTATAGAGTGTAGAGTGTAGGGTATAGAGTGTAGGGTATAGAGTGTAGGGTATAGAGTGTAGGGTATAGAGTGTAGATTGTAGGGTATAGAGTGTAGGGTATAGAGTGTATGGTATAGAGTGTAGGGTGTAGAGTGTAGGGTATAGAGTGTAGGGTATAGAGTGTAGAGTTTAGAATGTAGGGTATAGATTGTAGGGTGTAGAGTGTAGGGTATAGAGTGTAGGGTATAGAATGTAGGGTATAGAGTCTAGAGTGTAGGGTATAGAGTGTATGGTATAGAGTGTAGGGTATAGGGTATAGAGTGTAGGGTATAGAGTGTAGGGTATAGAGTGTAGAGTGTAGGGTATAGAGTGTATGGTAAAGAATGTATGGTATAGAGTGTAGAGTGTAGAGTATAGAGTGTAGAGTGTAGGGTTTAGAGTGTAGAGTGTAAGGTAGAGTGTAGGGTATAGAGTGTAGAGTGTAGGGTATAGAGTGTAGGGTATAGAGTGTATGGTATAGAGTGTAGAGTATAGAGTGTATGGTATAGAGTGTAGAGTGTAGGGTATAGAGTGTATGGTATAGAGTGTAGGGTATAGAGTGTAGAGTGTAGGGTATAGAGTGTATGGTACAGAGTGTAGGGTGTATGGTATCGAGTGTAGGGTATAGAGTGTAGGATGTAGAGTGTAGAGTGTAGGGTATAGAGTGTATGGTATAGAGTGTAGAATGTAGGGTATAGAGTGTATGGTATATAGTATAGAGTGTAGGGTATAGAGTGTAGGGTTTAGATTGTAGGGTATAGAGTGTAGAGTATAGAGTGTAGGGTATAGAGTGTAGAGTGTAGTGTATAGAGTGTAGGGTATAGAGTGTAGATTGTAGGGTATAGAGTGTAGGGTATAGAGTGTAGAGTGTAGGGTATAGAGTATAGGGTATAATGTATAGAGTGTAAGGTATAGAATGTAGAGTGTAGGGTATAGAGTGTAAGGTACAGAGTGTAGAGTGTAGGGTGTAAAGTGTAGAGTGTAGGTTATAGGGTGTATGGTATAGAGTGTAGGGTATAGAGTGTAGGGTATAGAGTGTAGGGTATAGAGTGTAGAGTGTAGGGTATAGAGTGTATGGTATAGAGTGTACGGTGTAGGGTATAGAGTGAAGAGTGTAGGGTATAGAGTGTATGTTTTAGAGTGTAGAGTGTAGGGTATAGAGTGTATGGTATTGAGTGTAGGGTTTAGATTGTAGGGTATAGAGTGTAGAGTATAGAGTGTAGGGTATAGAGTGTAGAGTGTAGGGTATAGAGTGTAGAGTGTAGGGTATAGAGTGTAGGGTATAGAGTGAAGGGTATAGAGTGTAAAGTGTAGGGTATAGAGTGTAGGGTATAGAATGTAGAGTGTAGGGTATAGAGTGTAGGGTATAGAGTGTAGGGTATAGAGTGTAGGGTATAGAGTGTAGATTGTAGGGTATAGAGTGTAGGGTATAGAGTGTATGGTATAGAGTGTAGGGTGTAGAGTGTAGGGTATAGAGTGTAGGGTATAGAGTGTAGAGTGTATGGTATAGAGTGTAGGGTATATAGTGTAGAGTTTAGAGTGTAGGGTATAGATTGTAGGGTGTAGAGTGTAGGGTATAGAGTGTAGGGTATAGAGTGTAGGGTATAGAGTATAGAGTGTAGGGTATAGAGTGTAGGGTATAGAGTGTATGGTATAGAGTGTAGGGTATAGAGTGTATGGTATAGAGTGTAGGGTATAGAGTGTAGAGTGTAGGGTATAGAGTGTAGGGTATAGAGTGTAGGGTATAGAGTGTAGGGTATAGAGTGTAGATTGTAGGGTATAGAGTGTAGGGTATAGAGTGTATGGTATAGAGTGTATGGTGTAGAGTGTAGGGTATAGAGTGTAGGGTATAGAGTGTAGAGTTTAGAATGTAGGGTATAGATTGTAGGGTGTAGAGTGTAGGGTATAGAGTGTAGGGTATAGAATGTAGGGTATAGAGTCTAGAGTGTAGGGTATAGAGTGTATGGTATAGAGTGTAGGGTATAGGGTATAGAGTGTAGGGTATAGAGTGTAGGGTATAGAGTGTAGAGTGTAGGGTATAGAGTGTATGGTAAAGAGTGTATGGTATAGAGTGTAGAGTGTAGGGTATAGAGTGTAGAGTGTAGGGTTTAGAGTGTAGAGTGTAAGGTAGAGTGTAGGGTATAGAGTGTAGAGTGTAGGGTATAGAGTGTAGGGTATAGAGTGTATGGTATAGAGTGTAGGGTATAGAGTGTATGGTATAGAGTGTAGAGTGTAGGGTATAGAGTGTATGGTATAGAGTGTAGGGTATAGAGTGTAGAGTGTAGGGTATAGAGTGTATGGTACAGAGTGTAGGGTGTATGGTATAGAGTGTAGGGTATAGAGTGTAGGATGTAGAGTGTAGAGTGTAGGGTATAGAGTGTATGGTATAGAGTGTAGAATGTAGGGTATAGAGTGTATGGTATATAGTATAGAGTGTAGGGTATAGAGTGTAGGGTTTAGATTGTAGGGTATAGAGTGTAGAGTATAGAGTGTAGGGTATAGAGTGTAGAGTGTAGTGTATAGAGTGTAGGGTATAGAGTGTAGATTGTAGGGTATAGAGTGTAGGGTATAGAGTGTAGAGTGTAGGGTATAGAGTATAGGGTATAATGTATAGAGTGTAAGGTATAGAATGTAGAGTGTAGGGTATAGAGTGTAAGGTACAGAGTGTAGAGTGTAGGGTGTAAAGTGTAGAGTGTAGGTTATAGGGTGTATGGTATAGAGTGTAGGGTATAGAGTGTAGGGTATAGAGTGTAGGGTATAGAGTGTAGAGTGTAGGGTATAGAGTGTATGGTATAGAGTGTACGGTGTAGGTATAGAGTGTAGAGTGTAGGGTATAGAGTGTATGTTTTAGAGTGTAGAGTGTAGGGTATAGAGTGTATGGTATTGAGTGTAGGGTTTAGATTGTAGGGTATAGAGTGTAGAGTATAGAGTGTAGGGTATAGAGTGTAGAGTGTAGGGTATAGAGTGTAGGGTATAGAGTGTAGAGTGTAGGGTATAGAGTGTAGGGTATAGAGTGGAGGGTATAGAGTGTAAAGTGTAGGGTATAGAGTGTAGGGTATAGAATGTAGAGTGTAGGGTATAGAGTGTATGGTATAGAGTGTAGGGTATAGAGTGTAGAGTGTAGGGTATAGAGTGTATGGTATAGAGTGTAGGGTATAGAGTGTATGGTATAGAGTAGGGTGTAGAGTGTAGAGTGTAGGGTATAGAGTGTAGAGTGTAGTGTATAGAGTGTAGGGTATAGAGTGTATGGTATAGAGTGTAGGGTATAGAGTGTATGGTATAGAGTGTAGAGTGTAGGGTATAGAGTGTATGGTATAGAGTGTAGGGTATAGAGTGTAGAGTGTAGGGTATAGAGTGTATGGTACAGAGTGTAGGGTGTATGGTATAGAGTAGGGTATAGAGTGTAGAGTGTAGGGTATAGAGTGTATGGTATAGAGTGTAGGGTATAGAGTGTATGGTATAGAGTAGGGTGTAGAGTGTAGAGTGTAGGGTATAGAGTGTAGAGTTTAGAGTGTAGGGTATAGAGTGTAGGGTATAGAATGTAGAGTGTAGGGTATAGAGTGTATGGTATAGAGTGTAGGGTGTAGGGTATAGAGTGTATGGTATAGAGTGTAGGGTATAGAGTGTAGAGTGTAGGGTATAGAGTGTAGGGTATAGAGTGTAGGGTATAGAGTGTAGGGTATAGAGTGTAAAGTGTAGGGTATAGAGTGTAGAGTGTAGGGTATAGAGTGTATGGTAAAGAGTGTAGGGTATAGAGTGTAGGGTATAGAGTGTAGAGTGTAGGGTATAGAGTGTAGAGTGTGAAGTATAGAGTGTAGGGTATAGAGTGTATGGTATAGAGTGTATGGTATAGACTGTAGGGTATAGAGTGTAAGGTATTTAGTGTAGGGTATAGAGTGTAGGGTGTAGAGTATAGAGTGTAGAGTGCAGGGTATAAAGTGTATGGTTTAGAGTGTAGAGTGTAGGGTATAGAGTGTAGGGTATAGAGTGTATGGTATAGAGTGTAGAGTGCAGAGTGTAGAGTTTAGAGTGTAGGGTATATAGTGTAGGGTATAGAGCGTAGAGTGTAGGGCATAGAGTGTAGGGTATAGAGTGTAGGGTATAGAGTGTAGAGTGTAGGGTATAGAGTGTAGGGTATAGAGTGTAGGGTATAGAGTGTATGGTGTAGGGTATAGAGTGTATGGTATAAAGTGTAGGGAATAGAGTGTAGAGTGTAGGGTATAGAGTGTATTGTATAGAGTGTAGGGTATAGAGTGTAGAGTGTAGGGTATAGAGTGTAGGGTATAGAGTGTAGGGTATAGAGTAGAGTGTAGGGTATAGAGTGTAGGGTAGAGAGTGAAGGGTATAGAGTGTAGAGTGTAGGGTTTAGAGTGTAGAGTGTATGGTAGAGTGTAGGGTATAGAGTGTAGAGTGTAGGGTATAGAGTGTAGGGTATAGAGTGTATGGTATAGAATGTAGGGTATAGAATGTAGAGTGTAGGGTATAGAGTGTATGGTATAGAGTGTAGGGTATAGAGTGTAGAGTGTAGGGTATAGAGTGTATGGTACAGAGAGTAGGGTGTATGGTATAGAGTGTGGGGTATAGAGTGTAGGATGTAGAGTGTAGAGTGTAGGGTATAGAGTGTATGGTATAGAGTGTAGAATGTAGGGTATAGAGTGTATGGTATAGAGTGTAGGGTATAGAGTGTAGAGTGTAGGGTATAGAGTGTAGGGTATAGAGTGTAGAGTGTAGGGTATAGAGTGTATGGTATAGAGTGAAGGGTATAGAGTGTAGAGTGTAGGGTATAGAGTGTAGGGTATAGAATGTAGAGTGTAGGGTATAGAGTGTATGGTATAGAGTGTAGGGTATAGAATGTAGAGTGTAGGGTATAGAGTGTATGGTATAGAGTGTAGGGTATAGAGTGTAGGGTATAGAGTGTATGGTACAGAGAGTAGGGTGTATGGTATAGAGTGTAGGGTATAGAGTGTAGGATGTAGAGTGTAGAGTGTAGGGTATAGAGTGTATGGTATAGAGTGTAGAATGTAGGGTATAGAGTGTATGGTATAGAGTGTAGGGTATAGAGTGTAGAGTGTAGGGTATAGAGTGTAGGGTATAGAGTGTAGAGTGTAGGGTATAGAGTGTAGGGTATAGAGTGAAGGGTATAGAGTGTAGAGTGTAGGGTATAGAGTGTAGGGTATAGAATGTAGAGTGTAGGGTATAGAGTGTATGGTATAGAGTGTACGGTGTAGGGTATAGAGTGTAGAGTGTAGAGTGTAGGGTATAGAGTGTATG
The DNA here is from genome assembly GCF_032444005.1 of Ranitomeya imitator. Classification (NCBI taxonomy): domain Eukaryota; kingdom Metazoa; phylum Chordata; class Amphibia; order Anura; family Dendrobatidae; genus Ranitomeya; species Ranitomeya imitator. The sequence continues at coordinate 61,268,059 of NC_091291.1, forward strand.
TTTTAGAGTGTAGGGTGTAGGGTATAGAGTGTATGGTATTGAGTGTAGGGTTTAGATTGTAGGGTATAGAGTGTAGAGTATAGAGTGTAGGGTATAGAGTGTAGAGTGTAGGGTATAGAGTGTAGGGTATAGAGTGTAGATTGTAGGGTATAGAGTGTAGGGTAAAGAGTGTATGGTATAGAGTGTAGGGTGTAGAGTGTAGGGTATAGAGTGTAGGGTATAGAGTGTAGAGTGTATGGTATAGAGTGTAGGGTATAGAGTGTAGAGTTTAGAGTGTAGGGTATAGATTGTAGGGTGTAGAGTGTAGGGTATAGAGTGTAGGGTATAGAGTGTAGGGTATAGAGTATAGAGTGTAGGGTATAGAGTGTAGGGTATAGAGTGTATGGTATAGAGTGTAGGGTATAGAGTGTATGGTATAGAGTGTAGGGTATAGAGTGTAGGGTATAGAGTGTAGGGTATAGAGTGTAGGGTATAGAGTGTAGATTGTAGGGTATAGAGTGTAGGGTATAGAGTGTATGGTATAGAGTGTAGGGTGTAGAGTGTAGGGTATAGAGTGTAGGGTATAGAGTGTAGAGTTTAGAATGTAGGGTATAGATTGTAGGGTGTAGAGTGTAGGGTATAGAGTGTAGGGTATAGAATGTAGGGTATAGAGTCTAGAGTGTAGGGTATAGAGTGTATGGTATAGAGTGTAGGGTATAGGGTATAGAGTGTAGGGTATAGAGTGTAGAGTGTAGGGTATAGAGTGTATGGTAAAGAGTGTATGGTATAGAGTGTAGAGTGTAGGGTATAGAGTGTAGAGTGTAGGGTTTAGAGTGTAGAGTGTAAAGTAGAGTGTAGGGTATAGAGTGTAGAGTGTAGGGTATAGAGTGTAGGGTATAGAGTGTATGGTATAGAGTGTAGGGTATAGAGTGTATGGTATAGAGTGTAGAGTGTAGGGTATAGAGTGTATGGTATAGAGTGTAGGGTATAAAGTGTAGAGTGTAGGGTATAGAGTGTATGGTACAGAGTGTAGGGTGTATGGTATAGAGTGTAGGGTATAGAGTGTAGGATGTAGAGTGTAGAGTGTAGGGTATAGAGTGTATGGTATAGAGTGTAGAATGTAGGGTATAGAGTGTATGGTATAGAGTATAGAGTGTAGGGTATAGAGTGTAGGGTTTAGATTGTAGGGTATAGAGTGTAGAGTATAGAGTGTAGGGTATAGAGTGTAGAGTGTAGTGTATAGAGTGTAGGGTATAGAGTGTAGATTGTAGGGTATAGAGTGTAGGGTATAGAGTGTAGAGTGTAGGGTATAGAGTTTAGGATATAATGTATAGAGTGTAAGGTATAGAATGTAGAGTGTAGGGTATAGAGTGTAAGGTACAGAGTGTAGAGTGTAGGGTGTAAAGTGTAGAGTGTAGGTTATAGGGTGTATGGTATAGAGTGTTGGGTATAGAGTGTAGAGTGTAGGGTATAGAGTGTAGGGTATAGAGTGTAGAGTGTAGGGTATAGAGTGTATGGTATAGAGTGTACGGTGTAGGGTATAGAGTGTAGAGTGTAGGATATAGAGTGTATGTTTTAGAGTGTAGAGTGTAGGGTATAGAGTGTATGGTATTGAGTGTAGGGTTTAGATTGTAGGGTATAGAGTGTAGAGTATAGAGTGTAGGGTATAGAGTGTAGAGTGTAGGGTATAGAGTGTAGGGTATAGAGTGTAGAGTGTAGGGTATAGAGTGTAGGGTATAGAGTGAAGGGTATAGAGTGTAAAGTGTAGGGTATAGAGTGTAGGGTATAGAATGTAGAGTGTAGGGTATAGAGTGTATGGTATAGAGTGTAGGGTATAGAGTGTAGAGTGTAGGGTATAGAGTGTATGGTATAGAGTGTAGGGTATAGAATGTAGAGTGTAGGGTATAGAGTGTATGGTATAGAGTGTAGGGTATAGAGTGTAGAGTGTAGGGTATAGAGTGTATGGTACAGAGAGTAGGGTGTATGGTATAGAGTGTGGGGTATAGAGTGTAGGATGTAGAGTGTAGAGTGTAGGGTATAGAGTGTATGGTATAGAGTGTAGAATGTAGGGTATAGAGTGTATGGTATAGAGTGTAGGGTATAGAGTGTAGAGTGTAGGGTATAGAGTGTAGGGTATAAAGTGTAGAGTGTAGGGTATAGAGTGTAGGGTATAGAGTGAAGGGTATAGAGTGTAGAGTGTAGGGTATAGAGTGTAGGGTATAGAATGTAGAGTGTAGGGTATAGAGTGTATGGTATAGAGTGTAGGGTATAGAATGTAGAGTGTAGGGTATAGAGTGTATGGTATAGAGTGTAGGGTATAGAGTGTAGGGTATAGAGTGTATGGTACAGAGAGTAGGGTGTATGGTATAGAGTGTAGGGTATAGAGTGTAGGATGTAGAGTGTAGAGTGTAGGGTATAGAGTGTATGGTATAGAGTGTAGAATGTAGGGTATAGAGTGTATGGTATAGAGTGTAGGGTATAGAGTGTAGAGTGTAGGGTATAGAGTGTAGGGTATAGAGTGTAGAGTGTAGGGTATAGAGTGTAGGGTATAGAGTGAAGGGTATAGAGTGTAGAGTGTAGGGTATAGAGTGTAGGGTATAGAATGTAGAGTGTAGGGTATAGAGTGTATGGTATAGAGTGTACGGTGTAGGGTATAGAGTGTAGAGTGTAGAGTGTAGGGTATAGTGTGTATGTTTTAGAGTGTAGGGTGTAGGGTATAGAGTGTATGGTATTGAGTGTAGGGTTTAGATTGTAGGGTATAGAGTGTAGAGTATAGAGTGTAGGGTATAGAGTGTAGAGTGTAGGGTATAGAGTGTAGGGTATAGAGTGTAGATTGTAGGGTATAGAGTGTAGGGTATAGAGTGTATGGTATAGAGTGTAGGGTGTAGAGTGTAGGGTATAGAGTGTAGGGTATAGAGTGTAGAGTGTATGGTATAGAGTGTAGGGTATAGAGTGTAGAGTTTAGAGTGTAGGGTATAGATTGTAGGGTGTAGAGTGTAGGGTATAGAGTGTAGGGTATAGAGTGTAGGGTATAGAGTATAGAGTGTAGGGTATAGAGTGTAGGGTATAGAGTGTATGGTATAGAGTGTAGGGTATAGAGTGTATGGTATAGAGTGTAGGGTATAGAGTGTAGAGTGTAGGGTATAGAGTGTAGGGTATAGAGTGTAGGGTATAGAGTGTAGGGTATAGAGTGTAGATTGTAGGGTATAGAGTGTAGGGTATAGAGTGTATGGTATAGAGTGTAGGGTGTAGAGTGTAGGGTATAGAGTGTAGGGTATAGAGTGTAGAGTTTAGAATGTAGGGTATAGATTGTAGGGTGTAGAGTGTAGGGTATAGAGTGTAGGGTATAGAATGTAGGGTATAGAGTCTAGAGTGTAGGGTATAGAGTGTATGGTATAGAGTGTAGGGTATAGGGTATAGAGTGTAGGGTATAGAGTGTAGGGTATAGAGTGTAGAGTGTAGGGTATAGAGTGTATGGTAAAGAGTGTATGGTATAGAGTGTAGAGTGTAGAGTATAGAGTGTAGAGTGTAGGGTTTAGAGTGTAGAGTGTAAGGTAGAGTGTAGGGTATAGAGTGTAGAGTGTAGGGTATAGAGTGTAGGGTATAGAGTGTATGGTATAGAGTGTAGAGTATAGAGTGTATGGTATAGAGTGTAGAGTGTAGGGTATAGAGTGTATGGTATAGAGTGTAGGGTATAGAGTGTAGAGTGTAGGGTATAGAGTGTATGGTACAGAGTGTAGGGTGTATGGTATAGAGTGTAGGGTATAGAGTGTAGGATGTAGAGTGTAGAGTGTAGGGTATAGAGTGTATGGTATAGAGTGTAGAATGTAGGGTATAGAGTGTATGGTATATAGTATAGAGTGTAGGGTATAGAGTGTAGGGTTTAGATTGTAGGGTATAGAGTGTAGAGTATAGAGTGTAGGGTATAGAGTGTAGAGTGTAGTGTATAGAGTGTAGGGTATAGAGTGTAGATTGTAGGGTATAGAGTGTAGGGTATAGAGTGTAGAGTGTAGGGTATAGAGTATAGGGTATAATGTATAGAGTGTAAGGTATAGAATGTAGAGTGTAGGGTATAGAGTGTAAGGTACAGAGTGTAGAGTGTAGGGTGTAAAGTGTAGAGTGTAGGTTATAGGGTGTATGGTATAGAGTGTAGGGTATAGAGTGTAGGGTATAGAGTGTAGGGTATAGAGTGTAGAGTGTAGGGTATAGAGTGTATGGTATAGAGTGTACGGTGTAGGGTATAGAGTGAAGAGTGTAGGGTATAGAGTGTATGTTTTAGAGTGTAGAGTGTAGGGTATAGAGTGTATGGTATTGAGTGTAGGGTTTAGATTGTAGGGTATAGAGTGTAGAGTATAGAGTGTAGGGTATAGAGTGTAGAGTGTAGGGTATAGAGTGTAGGGTATAGAGTGTAGAGTGTAGGGTATAGAGTGTAGGGTATAGAGTGAAGGGTATAGAGTGTAAAGTGTAGGGTATAGAGTGTAGGGTATAGAATGTAGAGTGTAGGGTATAGAGTGTATGGTATAGAGTGTATGGTATAGAGTGTAGAGTTTAGGGTATAGAGTGTATGGTATAGAGTGTAGGGCATAGAGTGTATGGTATAGAGTAGGGTGTAGAGTGTAGAGTGTAGGGTATAGAGTGTAGAGTTTAGAGTGTAGGGTATAGAGTGTAGGGTATAGAGGGTAGAGTGTAGGGTATAGAGTGTAGGGTATAGAGTGTAGGGTATAGAGTGTAGGGTATAGAGTGTAGATTGTAGGGTATAGAGTGTAGGGTATAGAGTGTATGGTATAGAGTGTAGGGTGTAGAGTGTAGGGTATAGAGTGTAGGGTATAGAGTGTAGAGTGTATGGTATAGAGTGTAGGGTATATAGTGTAGAGTTTAGAGTGTAGGGTATAGATTGTAGGGTGTAGAGTGTAGGGTATAGAGTGTAGGGTATAGAGGTAGGGTATAGAGTATAGAGTGTAGGGTATAGAGTGTAGGGTATAGAGTGTATGGTATAGAGTGTAGGGTATAGAGTGTATGGTATAGAGTGTAGGGTATAGAGTGTAGAGTGTAGGGTATAGAGTGTAGGGTATAGAGTGTAGGGTATAGAGTGTAGGGTATAGAGTGTAGATTGTAGGGTATAGAGTGTAGGGTATAGAGTGTATGGTATAGAGTGTATGGTGTAGAGTGTAGGGTATAGAGTGTAGGGTATAGAGTGTAGAGTTTAGAATGTAGGGTATAGATTGTAGGGTGTAGAGTGTAGGGTATAGAGTGTAGGGTATAGAATGTAGGGTATAGAGTCTAGAGTGTAGGGTATAGAGTGTATGGTATAGAGTGTAGGGTATAGGGTATAGAGTGTAGGGTATAGAGTGTAGGGTATAGAGTGTAGAGTGTAGGGTATAGAGTGTATGGTAAAGAGTGTATGGTATAGAGTGTAGAGTGTAGGGTATAGAGTGTAGAGTGTAGGGTTTAGAGTGTAGAGTGTAAGGTAGAGTGTAGGGTATAGAGTGTAGAGTGTAGGGTATAGAGTGTAGGGTATAGAGTGTATGGTATAGAGTGTAGGGTATAGAGTGTATGGTATAGAGTGTAGAGTGTAGGGTATAGAGTGTATGGTATAGAGTGTAGGGTATAGAGTGTAGAGTGTAGGGTATAGAGTGTATGGTACAGAGTGTAGGGTGTATGGTATAGAGTGTAGGGTATAGAGTGTAGGATGTAGAGTGTAGAGTGTAGGGTATAGAGTGTATGGTATAGAGTGTAGAATGTAGGGTATAGAGTGTATGGTATATAGTATAGAGTGTAGGGTATAGAGTGTAGGGTTTAGATTGTAGGGTATAGAGTGTAGAGTATAGAGTGTAGGGTATAGAGTGTAGAGTGTAGTGTATAGAGTGTAGGGTATAGAGTGTAGATTGTAGGGTATAGAGTGTAGGGTATAGAGTGTAGAGTGTAGGGTATAGAGTATAGGGTATAATGTATAGAGTGTAAGGTATAGAATGTAGAGTGTAGGGTATAGAGTGTAAGGTACAGAGTGTAGAGTGTAGGGTGTAAAGTGTAGAGTGTAGGTTATAGGGTGTATGGTATAGAGTGTAGGGTATAGAGTGTAGGGTATAGAGTGTAGGGTATAGAGTGTAGAGTGTAGGGTATAGAGTGTATGGTATAGAGTGTACGGTGTAGGTATAGAGTGTAGAGTGTAGGGTATAGAGTGTATGTTTTAGAGTGTAGAGTGTAGGGTATAGAGTGTATGGTATTGAGTGTAGGGTTTAGATTGTAGGGTATAGAGTGTAGAGTATAGAGTGTAGGGTATAGAGTGTAGAGTGTAGGGTATAGAGTGTAGGGTATAGAGTGTAGAGTGTAGGGTATAGAGTGTAGGGTATAGAGTGGAGGGTATAGAGTGTAAAGTGTAGGGTATAGAGTGTAGGGTATAGAATGTAGAGTGTAGGGTATAGAGTGTATGGTATAGAGTGTAGGGTATAGAGTGTAGAGTGTAGGGTATAGAGTGTATGGTATAGAGTGTAGGGTATAGAGTGTATGGTATAGAGTAGGGTGTAGAGTGTAGAGTGTAGGGTATAGAGTGTAGAGTGTAGTGTATAGAGTGTAGGGTATAGAGTGTATGGTATAGAGTGTAGGGTATAGAGTGTATGGTATAGAGTGTAGAGTGTAGGGTATAGAGTGTATGGTATAGAGTGTAGGGTATAGAGTGTAGAGTGTAGGGTATAGAGTGTATGGTACAGAGTGTAGGGTGTATGGTATAGAGTAGGGTATAGAGTGTAGAGTGTAGGGTATAGAGTGTATGGTATAGAGTGTAGGGTATAGAGTGTATGGTATAGAGTAGGGTGTAGAGTGTAGAGTGTAGGGTATAGAGTGTAGAGTTTAGAGTGTAGGGTATAGAGTGTAGGGTATAGAATGTAGAGTGTAGGGTATAGAGTGTATGGTATAGAGTGTAGGGTGTAGGGTATAGAGTGTATGGTATAGAGTGTAGGGTATAGAGTGTAGAGTGTAGGGTATAGAGTGTAGGGTATAGAGTGTAGGGTATAGAGTGTAGGGTATAGAGTGTAAAGTGTAGGGTATAGAGTGTAGAGTGTAGGGTATAGAGTGTATGGTAAAGAGTGTAGGGTATAGAGTGTAGGGTATAGAGTGTAGAGTGTAGGGTATAGAGTGTAGAGTGTGAAGTATAGAGTGTAGGGTATAGAGTGTATGGTACATAGTGTATGGTATAGACTGTAGGGTATAGAGTGTAAGGTATTTAGTGTAGGGTATAGAGTGTAGGGTGTAGAGTATAGAGTGTAGAGTGCAGGGTATAGAGTGTATGGTTTAGAGTGTAGAGTGTAGGGTATAGAGTATAGGGTATAAAGTATAGAGTGTAAGGTATAGAATGTAGAGTGTAGGGTATAGAGTGTAAGGTACAGAGTGTAGGGTATAGAGTGTAGAGTGTAGGGTATAGAGTGCATGGTATAGAGTGTAGAGTGTAGGGTATAGAGTGTAGGGTGTAAAGTGTAGAGTGTAGGTTATAGGGTGTATGGTATAGAGTGTAGGGTATAGAGTGTAGAGTGTAGGGTATAGAGTGTAGGGTATAGAGTGTATGGTATAGAGTGTAGAGTGCAGGGTGTAGAGTTTAGAGTGTAGGGTATATAGTGTAGAGTATAGAGTGTAGAGTGTAGGGCATAGAGTGTAGGGTGTAGAGTGTAGGGTATAGAGTGTAGAGTGTAGGGTGTAGGGTATAGAGTGTAGGGTATAGAGTGTATGGTGTAGGGTATAGAGTGTATGGTATAGAGTGTAGGGAATAGAGTGTAGAGTGTAGGGTATAGAGTGTATTGTATAGAGTGTAGGGTATAGAGTGTAGAGTGTAGGGTATAGAGTGTAGGGTATAGAGTGAAGGGTATAGAGTGTAAAGTGTAGGGTATAGAGTGTAGGGTATAGAATGTAGAGTGTAGGGTATAGAGTGTATGGTATAGAGTGTAGGGTATAGAGTGTAGAGTGTAGGGTATAGAGTGTATGGTATAGAGTGTAGGGTATAGAGTGTATGGTATAGAGTAGGGTGTAGAGTGTAGAGTGTAGGGTATAGAGTGTAGAGTGTAGTGTATAGAGTGTAGGGTATAGAGTGTATGGTATAGAGTGTAGGGTATAGAGTGTATGGTATAGAGTGTAGAGTGTAGGGTATAGAGTGTATGGTATAGAGTGTAGGGTATAGAGTGTAGAGTGTAGGGTATAGAGTGTATGGTACAGAGTGTAGGGTGTATGGTATAGAGTAGGGTATAGAGTGTAGAGTGTAGGGTATAGAGTGTATGGTATAGAGTGTAGGGTATAGAGTGTATGGTATAGAGTAGGGTGTAGAGTGTAGAGTGTAGGGTATAGAGTGTAGAGTTTAGAGTGTAGGGTATAGAGTGTAGGGTATAGAGGGTAGAGTGTAGGGTATAGAGTGTAGGGTATAGAGTGTAGGGTATAGAGTGTAGGGTATAGAGTGTAGTGTATAGAGTGTAGAGTGTAGGGTATAGAGGGTAGAGTGTAGTGTATAGAGTGTAGGGTATAGAGTGTATGGTATAGAGTGTAGGGTATAGAGTGTATGGTATAGAGTGTAGAGTGTAGGGTATAGAGTGTATGGTATAGAGTGTAGGGTATAGAGTGTAGAGTGTAGGGTATAGAGTGTATGGTACAGAGTGTAGGGTGTATGGTATAGAGTGTAGGGTATAGAGTGTAGGATGTAGAGTGTAGAATGTAGGGTATAGAGTGTGTGGTATAGAGTATAGAGTGCATGGTATAGAGTGTATGGTATAGAGTGTAGGGTATAGAGTGTAGAGTGTAGGGTATAGAGTGTAGGGTATAGAGTGTAGAGTGTAGGGTATAGAGTGTAGGGTATAGAGTGAAGGGTATAGAGTGTAAAGTGTAGGGTATAGAGTGTAGGGTATAGAATGTAGAGTGTAGGGTATAGAGTGTATGGTATAGAGTGTAGGGTATAGAGTGTATGGTATAGAGTGTAGGGTATAGAGTGTATGGTATAGAGTAGGGTGTAGAGTGTAGAGTGTAGGGTATAGAGTGTAGAGTTTAGAGTGTAGGGTATAGAGTGTAGGGTATAGAGTGTAGAGTGTAGGGTATAGAGTGTATGGTATAGAGTGTAGGGTGTAGGGTATAGAGTGTATGGTATAGAGTGTAGGGTATAGAGTGTAGAGTGTAGGGTATAGAGTGTAGGGTATAGAGTGTAGGGTATAGAGTGTAGGGTATAGAGTGTAGAGTGTAGGGTATAGAGTGTAGAGTGTAGGGTATAGAGTGTATGGTAAAGAGTGTAGGGTATAGAGTGTAGGGTATAGAGTGTAGGGTATAGAGTGTAGGGTATAGAGTGAAGGGTATAGAGTGTAAAGTGTAGGGTATAGAGTGTAGGGTATAGAATGTAGAGTGTAGGGTATAGAGTGTATGGTATAGAGTGTAGGGTATAGAGTGTAGAGTGTAGGGTATAGAGTGTATGGTATAGAGTGTAGGGTATAGAGTGTATGGTATAGAGTAGGGTGTAGAGTGTAGAGTGTAGGGTATAGAGTGTAGAGTTTAGAGTGTAGGGTATAGAGTGTAGGGTATAGAATGTAGAGTGTAGGGTATAGAGTGTATGGTATAGAGTGTAGGGTGTAGGGTATAGAGTGTATGGTATAGAGTGTAGGGTATAGAGTGTAGAGTGTAGGGTATAGAGTGTAGGGTATAGAGTGTAGGGTATAGAGTGTAGGGTATAGAGTGTAAAGTGTAGGGTATAGAGTGTAGAGTGTATTGTATAGAGTGTATGGTAAAGAGTGTAGGGTATAGAGTGTAGGGTATAGAGTGTAGAGTGTAGGGTATAGAGTGTAGAGTGTGAAGTATAGAGTGTAGGGTATAGAGTGTATGGTATAGAGTGTATGGTATAGACTGTAGGGTATAGAGTGTAAGGTATTTAGTGTAGGGTATAGAGTGTAGGGTGTAGAGTATAGAGTGTAGAGTGCAGGGTATAGAGTGTATGGTTTAGAGTGTAGAGTGTAGGGTATAGAGTATAGGGTATAAAGTATAGAGTGTAAGGTATAGAATGTAGAGTGTAGGGTATAGAGTGTAAGGTACAGAGTGTAGGGTATAGAGTGTAGAGTGTAGGGTATAGAGTGCATGGTATAGAGTGTAGAGTGTAGGGTATAGAGTGTAGGGTGTAAAGTGTAGAGTGTAGGTTATAGGGTGTATGGTATAGAGTGTAGGGTATAGAGTGTAGAGTGTAGGGTATAGAGTGTAGGGTATAGAGTGTATGGTATAGAGTGTAGAGTGCAGGGTGTAGAGTTTAGAGTGTAGGGTATATGGTGTAGAGTATAGAGTGTAGAGTGTAGGGCATAGAGTGTAGGGTGTAGAGTGTAGGGTATAGAGTGTAGAGTGTAGGGTGTAGGGTATAGAGTGTAGGGTATAGAGTGTATGGTGTAGGGTATAGAGTGTATGGTATAGAGTGTAGGGAATAGAGTGTAGAGTGTAGGGTATAGAGTGTATTGTATAGAGTGTAGGGTATAGAGTGTAGAGTGTAGGGTATAGAGTGTAGGGTATGGAGTGTAGGGTATAGAGTAGAGTGTAGGGTATAGAGTGTAGGGTAGAGAGTGTAGGGTATAGAGTGTAGAGTGTAGGGTTTAGAGTGTAGAGTGTAAGGTAGAGTGTATGGTATAGAGTGTAGAGTGTAGGGTATAGAGTGTAGGGCATAGAGTGTAGGGTATAGAGTGTAGGGTGTAGAGTGCAGGGTATAGAGTGTAGGGTATAGAGTGTAGGGTATAGAGTGTATGGTGTAGGGTATAGAGTGTATGGTATAGAGTGTAGGGAATAGAGTGTAGAGTGTAGGGTATAGAGTGTATGGTATAGAGTGTAGGGTATGGAGTGTAGAGTGTAGGGTATAGAGTGTAGGGTATAGAGTGTAGGGTATAGAGTGTAGAGTGTAGGGTATAGAGTGTATGGTATAGATTGTAGGGTATAGAGTGTAGAGTGTAGGGTATAGAGTGTATGGTATAGAGTGTATGGTATAAAGTGTAGAGTGTAGGGTATAGAGTGTAGGGTATAGAGTGTATGGTATAGAGTGTAGGGTATAAAGTGTAGAGTGTAGTGTATAGAGTGTAGGGTATAGAGTGTAGGGTGTAGAGTGCAGGGTGTAGAGTGTAGGGTATAGAGTGTAGGGTATAGAGTGTAGGGTATAGAGTGTAGAGTGCAGGGTATAGAGTGTAGGTTATAGAGTGTAGGGTATAGAGTGTATGGTATAGAGTGTAGAGTGTAGGGTGTAGAGTGTAGGGTATAGAGTGTAGGGTATAGAGTGTAGGGTGTAGAGTATAGAGTGTAGAGTGCAGGGTATAGAGTGTATGGTTTAGAGTGTAGGGTATAGAGTGTATGGTATAGAGTATAGAGTGTAGGGTATAGAGTGTAGGGTGTAGAGTATAGAGTGTAGAGTGCAGGGTATAGAGTGTATGGTTTAGAGTGTAGAGTGTAGGGTATTGAGTATAGTGTATAAAGTATAGAGTGTAAGGTATAGAGTGTAGGGTATAGAGTGTAAGGTACAGAGTGTAGAGTGTAGGGTATAGAGTGTAGAGTGTAGGGTATAGAGTGTATGGTATAGAGTGTAGGGTATAGAGTGTAGAGTGTAGGGTATAGAGTGTAGGGTATAGAGTGAAGGGTATAGAGTGTAGAGTGTAGGGTATAGAGTGTAGGGTATAGAGTGTAGAGTGTAGGGTATAGAGTGTATGGTATAGAGTATAGAGTGTAAAGTATAGAGTGTAGGGTATAGAGTGTAGGGTATAGAGTGTAGAGTGCAGGGTATAGAGTGTAGGTTATAGAGTGTAGGGTATAGAGTGTATGGTATAGAGTGTAGAGTGTAGGGTGTAGAGTGTAGGGTATAGAGTGTAGGGTATAGAGTGTAGGGTGTAGAGTATAGAGTGTAGAGTGCAGGGTATAGAGTGTATGGTTTAGAGTGTAGGGTATATAGTGTAGGGTGTAGAGTGTAGGGTATAGAGTGTAGGGTATAGAGTGTAGGGTGTAGAGTATAGAGTGTAGAGTGCAGGGTATAGAGTGTATGGTTTAGAGTGTAGGGTATAGAGTGTAGGGTGTAGAGTGTAGGGTATAGAGTGTATGGTATAGAGTGTAGGGTATAGAATGTAGAGTGTAGGGTATAGAGTGTAGGGTGTAGAGTATAGAGTGTAGAGTGCAGGGTATAGAGTGTATGGTTTAGAGTGTAGGGTATATAGTGTAGGGTGTAGAGTGTAGGGTATAGAGTGTAGGGTATAGAGTGTAGGGTGTAGAGTATAGAGTGTAGAGTGCAGGGTATAGAGTGTATGGTTTAGAGTGCAGAGTGTAGGGTATAGAGTATAGGGTATAAAGTATAGAGTGTAAGGTATAGAATGTAGAGTGTAGGGTATAGAGTATAGTGTATAAAGTATAGAGTGTAAGGTATAGAGTGTAGGGCATAGAGTGTAAGGTACAGAGTGTAGAGTGTAGTGTATAGAGTGTAGAGTGTAGGGTATAGAGTGTATGGTATAGAGTGTAGGGTATAGAGTTTAGAGTGTAGGGTATAGAGTGTAGGGTATAGAGTGTAGAGTGTAGGGTATAGAGTGTATGGTATAGAGTATAGAGTGTAAAGTATAGAGTGTAGGGTATAGAGTGTAGAGTGTAGGGTATAGAGTGTAGGTTATAGAGTGTAGGGTATAGAGTGTATGGTATAGAGTGTAGAGTGTAGGGTGTAGAGTGTAGGGTATAGAGTGTAGGGTGTAGAGTATAGAGTGTAGAGTGCAGGGTATAGAGTGTATGGTTTAGAGTGTAGGGTATAGAGTGTAGGGTGTAGAGTGTAGGGTATAGAGTGTAGGGTATAGAGTGTAGGGTGTAGAGTATAGAGTGTAAAGTGCAGGGTATAGAGTGTATGGTTTAGAGTGTAGAGTGTAGGGTATAGAGTATAGGGTATAAAGTATAGAGTGTAAGGTATAGAATGTAGAGTGTAGGGTATAGAGTGTAAGGTACAGAGTGTAGGGTATAGAGTGTAGAGTGTAGGGTATAGAGTGTATGGTATAGAGTGTAGAGTGTAGGGTATAGAGTGTAGGGTGTAAAGTGTAGAGTGTAGGTTATAGGGTGTATGGTATAGAGTGTAGGGTATAGAGTGTAGAGTGTAGGGTATAGAGTGTAGGGTATAGAGTGTATGGTATAGAGTGTAGAGTGCAGGGTGTAGAGTTTAGAGTGTAGGGTATATAGTGTAGAGTATAGAGTGTAGAGTGTAGGGCATAGAGTGTAGGGTGTAGAGTGTAGGGTATAGAGTGTAGAGTGTAGGGTGTAGGGTATAGAGTATAGGGTATAGAGTGTATGGTGTAGGGTATATAGTGTATGGTATAGAGTGTAGGGAATAGAGTGTAGAGTGTAGGGTATAGAGTGTATTGTATAGAGTGTAGGGTATAGAGTGTATGTTACTATGTTACTATGTTACTATGTATAGAGTGTATGGTATAGAGTATAGAGTGTAGGGTATAGAGTGTAGGGTGTAGAGTATAGAGTGTAGAGTGCAGGATATAGAGTGTATGGTATAGAGTGTATGGTATAAAGTGTAGAGTGTAGGGTATAGAGTGTAGGGTATAGAGTGTATGGTATAGAGTGTAGGGTATAAAGTATAGAGTGTAGTGTATAGAGTGTAGGGTATAGAGTGTAGGGTGTAGAGTGCAGGGTGTAGAGTGTAGGGTATAGAGTGTAGGGTATAGAGTGTAGGGTATAGAGTGTAGAGTGCAGGGTATAGAGTGTAGGTTATAGAGTGTAGGGTATAGAGTGTATGGTATAGAGTGTAGAGTGTAGGGTGTAGAGTGTAGGGTATAGAGTGTAGGGTATAGAGTGTAGGGTGTAGAGTATAGAGTGTAGAGTGCAGGGTATAGAGTGTATGGTTTAGAGTGTAGGGTATAGGCTGAACTGGATGGACAAATGTCTTTTTTCGGCCTTACTAACTATGTTACTATGTTACTATGTTACTATGTATAGAGTGTATGGTATAGAGTATAGAGTGTAGGGTATAGAGTGTAGGGTGTAGAGTATAGAGTGTAGAGTGCAGGATATAGAGTGTATGGTTTAGAGTGTAGAGTGTAGGGTATAGAGTATAGTGTATAAAGTATAGAGTGTAAGGTATAGAGTGTAGGGTATAGAGTGTAAGGTACAGAGTGTAGAGTGTAGGGTATAGAGTGTAGAGTGTAGGGTATAGAGTGTATGGTATAGAGTGTAGGGTATAGAGTGTAGAGTGTAGGGTATAGAGTGTAGTATACAGAGTGAAGGGTATAGAGTGTAGAGTGTAGGGTATAGAGTGTAGGGTATAGAGTGTAGAGTGTAGGGTATAGAGTGTATGGTTTAGAGTATAGAGTGTAAAGTATAGAGTGTAGGGTATAGAGTGTAGGGTATAGAGTGTAGAGTGCAGGGTATAGAGTGTAGGTTATAGAGTGTAGGGTATAGAGTGTATGGTATAGAGTGTAGAGTGTAGGGTGTAGAGTGTAGGGTATAAAGTGTAGGGTATAGAGTGTAGGGTGTAGAGTATAGAGTGTAGAGTGCAGGGTATAGAGTGTATGGTTTAGAGTGTAGGGTATAGAGTGTAGGGTGTAGAGTGTAGGGTATAGAGTGTAGGGTATAGAATGTAGGGTGTAGAGTATAGAGTGTAGAGTGCAGGGTATAGAGTGTATGGTTTAGAGTGTAGAGTGTAGGGTATAGAGTATAGGGTATAAAGTATAGAGTGTAAGGTATAGAATGTAGAGTGTAGGGTATAGAGTGTAAGGTACAGAGTGTAGAGTGTAGGGTATAGAGTGTAGAGTGTAGGGTATAGAGTGTATGGTATAGAGTGTAGGGTGTAAAGTGTAGAGTGTAGGTTATAGGGTGCATGGTATAGAGTGTAGGGTATAGAGTGTAGAGTGTAGGGTATAGAGTGTAGGGTATAGAGTGTATGGTATAGAGTGTAGAGTGCAGAGTGTAGAGTTTAGAGTGTAGGGTATATAGTGTAGGGTATAGAGTGTAGAGTGTAGGGCATAGAGTGTAGGGTATAGAGTGTAGGGTATAGAGTGTAGAGTGTAGGGTGTAGGGCACAGAGTGTAGGGTATAGAGTGTATGGTGTAGGGTATAGAGTGTATGGTATAGAGTGTAGGGAATAGAGTGTAGAGGGTAGGGTATAGAGTGTATTGTATAGAGTGCAGGGTATAGAGTGTAGAGTTTAGGGTATAGAGTGTAGGGTATAGAGTGTAGGGTATAGAGTAGAGTGTAGGGTATAGAGTGTAGGGTAGAGAGTGTAGGGTATAGAGTGTAGAGTGTAGGGTTTAGAGTGTAGAGTGTAAGGTAGAGTGTATGGTATAGAGTGTAGAGTGTAGGGTATAGAGTGTAGGGTATAGAGTGAAGGGTATAGAGTGTAGAGTGTAGGGTATAGAGTGTAGGGTATAGAGTGTAGAGTGTAGAGTGTAGGGTATAGAGTGTATGGTATAGAGTATAGAGTGTAGGGTATAGAGTGTAGGGTGTAGAGTAAAGAGTGTAGATTGCAGGGTATAGAGTGTATGGTTTAGAGTGTAGAGTGTACGGTATAGAGTATAGTGTATAAAGTATAGAGTGTAAGGTATAGAGTGTAGGGTATAGAGTGTAAGGTACAGAGTGTAGAGTGTAGGGTATAGAGTGTAGGGTATAGAGTGTACGGTGTAGGGTATAGAGTGTATGGTATAGAGTGTAGGGTATAGAGTGTATGGTATAGAGTAGGGTGTAGAGTGTAGAGTGTAGGGTATAGAGTGTAGAGTTTAGAGTGTAGGGTATAGAGTGTAGGGTATAGAGGGTAGAGTGTAGGGTATAGAATGTAGGGTATAGAGTGTAGGGTATAGAGTGTAGGTTATAGAGTGTAGGGTATAGAGTGTATGGTATAGAGTGTAGAGTGTAGGGTGTAGAGTGTAGGGTATAGAGTGTAGGGTATAGAGTGTAGGGTGTAGAGTATAGAGTGTAGAGTGCAGGGTATAGAGTGTATGGTTTAGAGTGTAGGGTATAGAGTGTAGGGTGTAGAGTGTAGGGTATAGAGTGTAGGGTATAGAGTGTAGGGTGTAGAGTATACAGTGTAGAGTGCAGGGTATAAAGTGTATGGTTTAGAGTGTAGAGTGTATGGTATAGAGTGTATGGTTTAGAGTGTAGAGTGTATGGCATAGAGTGTAGTGCATAGAGTGTAGAGTGTAGGGTATAGAGTGTAGGGCATAGAGTGTAGAGTGTAGGGTATAGAGTGTAAAGTATAGAGTGTAGGGTATAGAGTGTAGGGTATAGAGTGTAGAGTGTAGGGTAT
Source organism: Ranitomeya imitator (assembly GCF_032444005.1). Lineage (NCBI taxonomy): Eukaryota > Metazoa > Chordata > Amphibia > Anura > Dendrobatidae > Ranitomeya > Ranitomeya imitator. The sequence continues at coordinate 61,284,281 of NC_091291.1, forward strand.
GGAGTGTAGGTTATAGAGTGTAGGGTATAGAGTGTAGAGTGTAGGGTGTAGAGTGTAGGGTATAGAGTGTATGGTTTAGAGTGTAGGGTGTAGGGTATAGAGTGTAGGGTGTAGAGTGTAGGGTATAGAGTGTAGGGTATAGAGTGTAGGGTATAGAGTGTAGGGTGTAGAGTATAGAGTGTAGAGTGCAGGGTATAGAGTGTATGGTTTAGAGTGTAGGGTGTAGGGTATAGAGTGTAGGGTGTAGAGTGCAGGGTATAGAGTGTATGGTTTAGAGTGTAGAGTGTAGGGTATAGAGTATAGTGTATAAAGTATAGAGTGTAAGGTATAGAGTGTAGGGTATAGAGTGTAAGGTACAGAGTGTAGAGTGTAGGGTATAGAGTGTAGAGTGTAGGGTATAGAGTGTATGGCATAGAGTGTAGGGTATAGAGTGTATGGTGTAGGGTATAGAGTGTATGGTATAGAGTGTAGGGAATAGAGTGTAGAGGGTAGGGTATAGAGTGTATTGTATAGAGTGCAGGGTATAGAGTGTAGAGTTTAGGGTATAGAGTGTAGGGTATAGAGTGTAGGGTATAGAGTAGAGTGTAGGGTATAGAGTGTAGGGTAGAGAGTGTAGGGTATAGAGTGTAGAGTGTAGGGTTTAGAGTGTAGAGTGTAAGGTAGAGTGTATGGTATAGAGTGTAGAGTGTAGGGTATAGAGTGTAGGGTATAGAGTGAAGGGTATAGAGTGTAGAGTGTAGGGTATAGAGTGTAGGGTATAGAGTGTAGAGTGTAGAGTGTAGGGTATAGAGTGTATGGTATAGAGTATAGAGTGTAGGGTATAGAGTGTAGGGTGTAGAGTAAAGAGTGTAGATTGCAGGGTATAGAGTGTATGGTTTAGAGTGTAGAGTGTACGGTATAGAGTATAGTGTATAAAGTATAGAGTGTAAGGTATAGAGTGTAGGGTATAGAGTGTAAGGTACAGAGTGTAGAGTGTAGGGTATAGAGTGTAGGGTATAGAGTGTACGGTGTAGGGTATAGAGTGTATGGTATAGAGTGTAGGGTATAGAGTGTATGGTATAGAGTAGGGTGTAGAGTGTAGAGTGTAGGGTATAGAGTGTAGAGTTTAGAGTGTAGGGTATAGAGTGTAGGGTATAGAGGGTAGAGTGTAGGGTATAGAATGTAGGGTATAGAGTGTAGGGTATAGAGTGTAGGTTATAGAGTGTAGGGTATAGAGTGTATGGTATAGAGTGTAGAGTGTAGGGTGTAGAGTGTAGGGTATAGAGTGTAGGGTATAGAGTGTAGGGTGTAGAGTATAGAGTGTAGAGTGCAGGGTATAGAGTGTATGGTTTAGAGTGTAGGGTATAGAGTGTAGGGTGTAGAGTGTAGGGTATAGAGTGTAGGGTATAGAGTGTAGGGTGTAGAGTATACAGTGTAGAGTGCAGGGTATAAAGTGTATGGTTTAGAGTGTAGAGTGTATGGTATAGAGTGTATGGTTTAGAGTGTAGAGTGTATGGCATAGAGTGTAGTGCATAGAGTGTAGAGTGTAGGGTATAGAGTGTAGGGCATAGAGTGTAGAGTGTAGGGTATAGAGTGTAAAGTATAGAGTGTAGGGTATAGAGTGTAGGGTATAGAGTGTAGAGTGTAGGGTATGGAGTGTAGGTTATAGAGTGTAGGGTATAGAGTGTAGAGTGTAGGGTGTAGAGTGTAGGGTATAGAGTGTATGGTTTAGAGTGTAGGGTGTAGGGTATAGAGTGTAGGGTGTAGAGTGTAGGGTATAGAGTGTAGGGTATAGAGTGTAGGGTATAGAGTGTAGGGTGTAGAGTATAGAGTGTAGAGTGCAGGGTATAGAGTGTATGGTTTAGAGTGTAGGGTGTAGGGTATAGAGTGTAGGGTGTAGAGTGCAGGGTATAGAGTGTATGGTTTAGAGTGTAGAGTGTAGGGTATAGAGTATAGTGTATAAAGTATAGAGTGTAAGGTATAGAGTGTAGGGTATAGAGTGTAAGGTACAGAGTGTAGAGTGTAGGGTATAGAGTGTAGAGTGTAGGGTATAGAGTGTATGGCATAGAGTGTAGGGTATAGAGTGTAGAGTGTAGGGTATAGAGTGTAGGGTATAGAGTGTAGCGTGTAGGGTATAGAGTGTAGAGTGTAGGGTATAGAGTGTATGGTAGAGAGTGTAGAATATAGAGTGTAGAGTGTAGGGTATAGAGTATAAGGTATAGAGTGTATGGTATAGAGTGTAGAGTGTAGGGTGTAGAGTGTATGGTATAGAGTGTAGGGTGTAGAGTGTAGGGTATAGAGTGTATGGTATAGAGTGTAGGGTATAGAGTGTAGAGTGTAGGGTATAGACTGTATGGTACAGAGTGTAGGGTGTATGGTATAGAGTGTAGGGTATAGAGTGTAGGATGTAGAGTGTAGAATGTAGGGTATAGAGTGTGTGGTATAGAGTATAGAGTGCATGGTATAGAGTGTATGGTATAGAGTGTAGGGTATAGAGTGTAGAGTGTAGGGTATAGAGTGTAGGGTATAGAGTGTACAGTGTAGGGTATAGAGTGTAGGGTATAGAGTGAAGGGTATAGAGTGTAAAGTGTAGGGTATAGAGTGTAGGGTATAGAATGTAGAGTGTAGGGTATAGAGTGTATGGTATAGAGTGTAGGGTATAGAGTGTAGAGTGTAGGGTATAGAGTGTATGGTATAGAGTGTAGGGTATAGAGTGTATGGTATAGAGTAGGGTGTAGAGTGTAGAGTGTAGGGTATAGAGTGTAGAGTTTAGAGTGTAGGGTATAGAGTGTAGGGTATAGAGTGTAGAGTGTAGGGTATAGAGTGTATGGTATAGAGTGTAGGGTGTAGGGTATAGAGTGTATGGTATAGAGTGTAGGGTATAGAGTGTAGAGTGTAGGGTATAGAGTGTAGGGTATAGAGTGTAGGGTATAGAGTGTAGGGTATAGAGTGTAGAGTGTAGGGTATAGAGTGTAGAGTGTAGGGTATAGAGTGTATGGTAAAGAGTGTAGGGTATAGAGTGTAGGGTATAGAGTGTAGGGTATAGAGTGTAGGGTATAGAGTGAAGGGTATAGAGTGTAAAGTGTAGGGTATAGAGTGTAGGGTATAGAATGTAGAGTGTAGGGTATAGAGTGTATGGTATAGAGTGTAGGGTATAGAGTGTAGAGTGTAGGGTATAGAGTGTATGGTATAGAGTGTAGGGTATAGAGTGTATGGTATAGAGTAGGGTGTAGAGTGTAGAGTGTAGGGTATAGAGTGTAGAGTTTAGAGTGTAGGGTATAGAGTGTAGGGTATAGAATGTAGAGTGTAGGGTATAGAGTGTATGGTATAGAGTGTAGGGTGTAGGGTATAGAGTGTATGGTATAGAGTGTAGGGTATAGAGTGTAGAGTGTAGGGTATAGAGTGTAGGGTATAGAGTGTAGGGTATAGAGTGTAGGGTATAGAGTGTAAAGTGTAGGGTATAGAGTGTAGAGTGTAGGGTATAGAGTGTATGGTAAAGAGTGTAGGGTATAGAGTGTAGGGTATAGAGTGTAGAGTGTAGGGTATAGAGTGTAGAGTGTGAAGTATAGAGTGTAGGGTATAGAGTGTATGGTATAGAGTGTATGGTATAGACTGTAGGGTATAGAGTGTAAGGTATTTAGTGTAGGGTATAGAGTGTAGGGTGTAGAGTATAGAGTGTAGAGTGCAGGGTATAGAGTGTATGGTTTAGAGTGTAGAGTGTAGGGTATAGAGTATAGGGTATAAAGTATAGAGTGTAAGGTATAGAATGTAGAGTGTAGGGTATAGAGTGTAAGGTACAGAGTGTAGGGTATAGAGTGTAGAGTGTAGGGTATAGAGTGCATGGTATAGAGTGTAGAGTGTAGGGTATAGAGTGTAGGGTGTAAAGTGTAGAGTGTAGGTTATAGGGTGTATGGTATAGAGTGTAGGGTATAGAGTGTAGAGTGTAGGGTATAGAGTGTAGGGTATAGAGTGTATGGTATAGAGTGTAGAGTGCAGGGTGTAGAGTTTAGAGTGTAGGGTATATAGTGTAGAGTATAGAGTGTAGAGTGTAGGGCATAGAGTGTAGGGTGTAGAGTGTAGGGTATAGAGTGTAGAGTGTAGGGTGTAGGGTATAGAGTGTAGGGTATAGAGTGTATGGTGTAGGGTATAGAGTGTATGGTATAGAGTGTAGGGAATAGAGTGTAGAGTGTAGGGTATAGAGTGTATTGTATAGAGTGTAGGGTATAGAGTGTAGAGTGTAGGGTATAGAGTGTAGGGTATGGAGTGTAGGGTATAGAGTAGAGTGTAGGGTATAGAGTGTAGGGTAGAGAGTGTAGGGTATAGAGTGTAGAGTGTAGGGTTTAGAGTGTAGAGTGTAAGGTAGAGTGTATGGTATAGAGTGTAGAGTGTAGGGTATAGAGTGTAGGGCATAGAGTGTAGGGTATAGAGTGTAGGGTGTAGAGTGCAGGGTATAGAGTGTAGGGTATAGAGTGTAGGGTATAGAGTGTATGGTGTAGGGTATAGAGTGTATGGTATAGAGTGTAGGGAATAGAGTGTAGAGTGTAGGGTATAGAGTGTATGGTATAGAGTGTAGGGTATGGAGTGTAGAGTGTAGGGTATAGAGTGTAGGGTATAGAGTGTAGGGTATAGAGTGTAGAGTGTAGGGTATAGAGTGTATGGTATAGATTGTAGGGTATAGAGTGTAGAGTGTAGGGTATAGAGTGTATGGTATAGAGTGTATGGTATAAAGTGTAGAGTGTAGGGTATAGAGTGTAGGGTATAGAGTGTATGGTATAGAGTGTAGGGTATAAAGTGTAGAGTGTAGTGTATAGAGTGTAGGGTATAGAGTGTAGGGTGTAGAGTGCAGGGTGTAGAGTGTAGGGTATAGAGTGTAGGGTATAGAGTGTAGGGTATAGAGTGTAGAGTGCAGGGTATAGAGTGTAGGTTATAGAGTGTAGGGTATAGAGTGTATGGTATAGAGTGTAGAGTGTAGGGTGTAGAGTGTAGGGTATAGAGTGTAGGGTATAGAGTGTAGGGTGTAGAGTATAGAGTGTAGAGTGCAGGGTATAGAGTGTATGGTTTAGAGTGTAGGGTATAGAGTGTATGGTATAGAGTATAGAGTGTAGGGTATAGAGTGTAGGGTGTAGAGTATAGAGTGTAGAGTGCAGGGTATAGAGTGTATGGTTTAGAGTGTAGAGTGTAGGGTATAGAGTGTAGAGTGTAGGGTATAGAGTGTATGGTATAGAGTGTAGGGTATAGAGTGTAGAGTGTAGGGTATAGAGTGTAAGGTACAGAGTGTAGAGTGTAGGGTATAGAGTGTAGAGTGTAGGGTATAGAGTGTATGGTATAGAGTGTAGGGTATAGAGTGTAGAGTGTAGGGTATAGAGTGTAGGGTATAGAGTGAAGGGTATAGAGTGTATGGTATAGAGTATAGAGTGTAAAGTATAGAGTGTAGGGTATAGAGTGTAGGGTATAGAGTGTAGAGTGCAGGGTATAGAGTGTAGGTTATAGAGTGTAGGGTATAGAGTGTATGGTATAGAGTGTAGAGTGTAGGGTGTAGAGTGTAGGGTATAGAGTGTAGGGTATAGAGTGTAGGGTGTAGAGTATAGAGTGTAGAGTGCAGGGTATAGAGTGTATGGTTTAGAGTGTAGGGTATATAGTGTAGGGTGTAGAGTGTAGGGTATAGAGTGTAGGGTATAGAGTGTATGGTGTAGAGTATAGAGTGTAGAGTGCAGGGTATAGAGTGTATGGTTTAGAGTGCAGAGTGTAGGGTATAGAGTATAGGGTATAAAGTATAGAGTGTAAGGTATAGAATGTAGAGTGTAGGGTATAGAGTATAGTGTATATAGTATAGAGTGTAAGGTATAGAGTGTAGGGCATAGAGTGTAAGGTACAGAGTGTAGAGTGTAGTGTATAGAGTGTAGAGTGTAGGGTATAGAGTGTATGGTATAGAGTGTAGGGTATAGAGTTTAGAGTGTAGGGTATAGAGTGTAGGGTATAGAGTGTAGAGTGTAGGGTATAGAGTGTATGGTATAGAGTATAGAGTGTAAAGTATAGAGTGTAGGGTATAGAGTGTAGGGTATAGAGTGTAGAGTGTAGGGTATAGAGTGTAGGTTATAGAGTGTAGGGTATAGAGTGTATGGTATAGAGTGTAGAGTGTAGGGTGTAGAGTGTAGGGTATAGAGTGTAGGGTGTAGAGTATAGAGTGTAGAGTGCAGGGTATAGAGTGTATGGTTTAGAGTGTAGGGTATAGAGTGTAGGGTGTAGAGTGTAGGGTATAGAGTGTAGGGTATAGAGTGTAGGGTGTAGAGTATAGAGTGTAAAGTGCAGGGTATAGAGTGTATGGTTTAGAGTGTAGAGTGTAGGGTATAGAGTATAGGGTATAAAGTATAGAGTGTAAGGTATAGAATGTAGAGTGTAGGGTATAGAGTGTAAGGTACAGAGTGTAGGGTATAGAGTGTAGAGTGTAGGGTATAGAGTGTATGGTATAGAGTGTAGAGTGTAGGGTATAGAGTGTAGGGTGTAAAGTGTAGAGTGTAGGTTATAGGGTGTATGGTATAGAGTGTAGGGTATAGAGTGTAGAGTGTAGGGTATAGAGTGTAGGGTATAGAGTGTATGGTATAGAGTGTAGAGTGCAGGGTGTAGAGTTTAGAGTGTAGGGTATATAGTGTAGAGTATAGAGTGTAGAGTGTAGGGCATAGAGTGTAGGGTGTAGAGTGTAGGGTATAGAGTGTAGAGTGTAGGGTGTAGGGTATAGAGTATAGGGTATAGAGTGTATGGTGTAGGGTATAGAGTGTATGGTATAGAGTGTAGGGAATAGAGTGTAGAGTGTAGGGTATAGAGTGTATTGTATAGAGTGTAGGGTATAGAGTGTATGTTACTATGTTACTATGTTACTATGTATAGAGTGTATGGTATAGAGTATAGAGTGTAGGGTATAGAGTGTAGGGTGTAGAGTATAGAGTGTAGAGTGCAGGATATAGAGTGTATGGTATAGAGTGTATGGTATAAAGTGTAGAGTGTAGGGTATAGAGTGTAGGGTATAGAGTGTATGGTATAGAGTGTAGGGTATAAAGTGTAGAGTGTAGTGTATAGAGTGTAGGGTATAGAGTGTAGGGTGTAGAGTGCAGGGTGTAGAGTGTAGGGTATAGAGTGTAGGGTATAGAGTGTAGGGTATAGAGTGTAGAGTGCAGGGTATAGAGTGTAGGTTATAGAGTGTAGGGTATAGAGTGTATGGTATAGAGTGTAGAGTGTAGGGTGTAGAGTGTAGGGTATAGAGTGTAGGGTATAGAGTGTAGGGTGTAGAGTATAGAGTGTAGAGTGCAGGGTATAGAGTGTATGGTTTAGAGTGTAGGGTATAGGCTGAACTGGATGGACAAATGTCTTTTTTCGGCCTTACTAACTATGTTACTATGTTACTATGTTACTATGTATAGAGTGTATGGTATAGAGTATAGAGTGTAGGGTATAGAGTGTAGGGTGTAGAGTATAGAGTGTAGAGTGCAGGATATAGAGTGTATGGTTTAGAGTGTAGAGTGTAGGGTATAGAGTATAGTGTATAAAGTATAGAGTGTAAGGTATAGAGTGTAGGGTATAGAGTGTAAGGTACAGAGTGTAGAGTGTAGGGTATAGAGTGTAGAGTGTAGGGTATAGAGTGTATGGTATAGAGTGTAGGGTATAGAGTGTAGAGTGTAGGGTATAGAGTGTAGGGTATAGAGTGAAGGGTATAGAGTGTAGAGTGTAGGGTATAGAGTGTAGGGTATAGAGTGTAGAGTGTAGGGTATAGAGTGTATGGTTTAGAGTATAGAGTGTAAAGTATAGAGTGTAGGGTATAGAGTGTAGGGTATAGAGTGTAGAGTGCAGGGTATAGAGTGTAGGTTATAGAGTGTAGGGTATAGAGTGTATGGTATAGAGTGTAGAGTGTAGGGTGTAGAGTGTAGGGTATAAAGTGTAGGGTATAGAGTGTAGGGTGTAGAGTATAGAGTGTAGAGTGCAGGGTATAGAGTGTATGGTTTAGAGTGTAGGGTATAGAGTGTAGGGTGTAGAGTGTAGGGTATAGAGTGTAGGGTATAGAATGTAGGGTGTAGAGTATAGAGTGTAGAGTGCAGGGTATAGAGTGTATGGTTTAGAGTGTAGAGTGTAGGGTATAGAGTATAGGGTATAAAGTATAGAGTGTAAGGTATAGAATGTAGAGTGTAGGGTATAGAGTGTAAGGTACAGAGTGTAGAGTGTAGGGTATAGAGTGTAGAGTGTAGGGTATAGAGTGTATGGTATAGAGTGTAGGGTGTAAAGTGTAGAGTGTAGGTTATAGGGTGCATGGTATAGAGTGTAGGGTATAGAGTGTAGAGTGTAGGGTATAGAGTGTAGGGTATAGAGTGTATGGTATAGAGTGTAGAGTGCAGAGTGTAGAGTTTAGAGTGTAGGGTATATAGTGTAGGGTATAGAGTGTAGAGTGTAGGGCATAGAGTGTAGGGTATAGAGTGTAGGGTATAGAGTGTAGAGTGTAGGGTGTAGGGCACAGAGTGTAGGGTATAGAGTGTATGGTGTAGGGTATAGAGTGTATGGTATAGAGTGTAGGGAATAGAGTGTAGAGGGTAGGGTATAGAGTGTATTGTATAGAGTGCAGGGTATAGAGTGTAGAGTTTAGGGTATAGAGTGTAGGGTATAGAGTGTAGGGTATAGAGTAGAGTGTAGGGTATAGAGTGTAGGGTAGAGAGTGTAGGGTATAGAGTGTAGAGTGTAGGGTTTAGAGTGTAGAGTGTAAGGTAGAGTGTATGGTATAGAGTGTAGAGTGTAGGGTATAGAGTGTAGGGTATAGAGTGAAGGGTATAGAGTGTAGAGTGTAGGGTATAGAGTGTAGGGTATAGAGTGTAGAGTGTAGAGTGTAGGGTATAGAGTGTATGGTATAGAGTATAGAGTGTAGGGTATAGAGTGTAGGGTGTAGAGTAAAGAGTGTAGATTGCAGGGTATAGAGTGTATGGTTTAGAGTGTAGAGTGTACGGTATAGAGTATAGTGTATAAAGTATAGAGTGTAAGGTATAGAGTGTAGGGTATAGAGTGTAAGGTACAGAGTGTAGAGTGTAGGGTATAGAGTGTAGGGTATAGAGTGTACGGTGTAGGGTATAGAGTGTATGGTATAGAGTGTAGGGTATAGAGTGTATGGTATAGAGTAGGGTGTAGAGTGTAGAGTGTAGGGTATAGAGTGTAGAGTTTAGAGTGTAGGGTATAGAGTGTAGGGTATAGAGGGTAGAGTGTAGGGTATAGAATGTAGGGTATAGAGTGTAGGGTATAGAGTGTAGGTTATAGAGTGTAGGGTATAGAGTGTATGGTATAGAGTGTAGAGTGTAGGGTGTAGAGTGTAGGGTATAGAGTGTAGGGTATAGAGTGTAGGGTGTAGAGTATAGAGTGTAGAGTGCAGGGTATAGAGTGTATGGTTTAGAGTGTAGGGTATAGAGTGTAGGGTGTAGAGTGTAGGGTATAGAGTGTAGGGTATAGAGTGTAGGGTGTAGAGTATAGAGTGTAGAGTGCAGGGTATAAAGTGTATGGTTTAGAGTGTAGAGTGTATGGTATAGAGTGTATGGTTTAGAGTGTAGAGTGTATGGCATAGAGTGTAGTGCATAGAGTGTAGAGTGTAGGGTATAGAGTGTAGGGCATAGAGTGTAGAGTGTAGGGTATAGAGTGTAAAGTATAGAGTGTAGGGTATAGAGTGTAGGGTATAGAGTGTAGAGTGTAGGGTATAGAGTGTAGGTTATAGAGTGTAGGGTATAGAGTGTAGAGTGTAGGGTGTAGAGTGTAGGGTATAGAGTGTATGGTTTAGAGTGTAGGGTGTAGGGTATAGAGTGTAGGGTGTAGAGTGTAGGGTATAGAGTGTAGGGTATAGAGTGTAGGGTATAGAGTGTAGGGTGTAGAGTATAGAGTGTAGAGTGCAGGGTATAGAGTGTATGGTTTAGAGTGTAGGGTGTAGGGTATAGAGTGTAGGGTGTAGAGTGCAGGGTATAGAGTGTATGGTTTAGAGTGTAGAGTGTAGGGTATAGAGTATAGTGTATAAAGTATAGAGTGTAAGGTATAGAGTGTAGGGTATAGAGTGTAAGGTACAGAGTGTAGAGTGTAGGGTATAGAGTGTAGAGTGTAGGGTATACAGTGTATGGCATAGAGTGTAGGGTATAGAGTGTAGAGTGTAGGGTATAGAGTGTAGGGTATAGAGTGTAGCGTGTAGGGTATAGAGTGTAGAGTGTAGGGTATAGAGTGTATGGTAGAGAGTGTAGAATATAGAGTGTAGAGTGTAGGGTATAGAGTGTAAGGTATAGAGTGTATGGTATAGAGTGTAGAGTGTAGGGTGTAGAGTGTAGGGTATAGAGTGTAGGGTGTAGAGTGTAGGGTATAGGGTGTATGGTATAGAGTGTAGGGTATAGAGTGTAGAGTGTAGGGTATAGAGTGTAGGGTATAGAGTGTAGGGTATAGATTGTAGAGTGTAGAGTGTAGGGTATAGAGTGTATGGTATAGAGTGTAGAGTGTAGGGTATAGAGTGTAGGGTATAGAGTGTAGAGTGTAGGGTGTAGAGTATAGAGTGTAGAGTGCAGGGTATAGAGTGTATGGTTTAGAGTGTAGAGTGTAGGGTATAGAGTATAGTGTATAAAGTATAGAGTGTAAGGTATAGAGTGTAGGGTATAGAGTGTAAGGTACAGAGTGTAGAGTGTAGTGTATAGAGTGTAGAGTGTAGGGTATAGAGTGTATGGTATAGAGTGTAGGGTATAGAGTGTAGAGTGTAGGGTATAGAGTGTAGGGTATAGAGTGTAGAGTGTAGGGTATAGAGTGTATGGTATAGAGTATAGAGTGTAAAGTATAGAGTGTAGGGTATAGAGTGTAGGGTATAGAGTGTAGAGTGTAGGGTATAGAGTGTAGGTTATAGAGTGTAGGGTATAGAGTGTATGGTATAGAGTGTAGAGTGTAGGGTGTAGAGTGTAGGGTATAGAGTGTAGGGTGTAGAGTATAGAGTGTAGAGTGCAGGGTATAGAGTGTATGGTTTAGAGTGTAGGGTATAGAGTGTAGGGTGTAGAGTGTAGGGTATAGAGTGTAGGGTATAGAGTGTAGGGTGTAGAGTATAGAGTGTAGAGTGCAGGGTATAGAGTGTATGGTTTAGAGTGTAGAGTGTAGGGTATAGAGTATAGGGTATAAAGTATAGAGTGTAAGGTATAGAATGTAGAGTGTAGAGTATGGAGTGTAAGGTACAGAGTGTAGGGTATAGAGTGTAGAGTGTAGGGTATAGAGTGTATGGTATAGAGTGTAGAGTGTAGGGTATAGAGTGTAGTGTTTAAAGTGTAGAGTGTAGGTTATAGGGTGTATGGTATAGAGTGTAGGGTATAGAGTGTAGAGTGTAGGGTATAGAGTGTAGGGTATAGAGTGTATGGTATAAAGTGTAGAGTGCAGGGTGTAGAGTTTAGAGTGTAGGGTATATAGTGTAGAGTATAGAGTGTAGAGTGTAGGGCATAGAGTGTAGGGTGTAGAGTGTAGGGTATAGAGTGTAGAGTGTAGGGTGTAGGGTATAGATTGTAGGATATAGAGTGTATGGTGTAGGGTATAGAGTGTATGGTATAGAGTGTAGGGAATAGAGTGTAGAGTGTAGGGTATAGAGTGTATTGTATAGAGTGTAGGGTATAGAGTGTAGAGTGTAGGGTATAGAGTGTATGGTATAGAGTGTAGGGTATAGAGTAGAGTGTAGGGTATAGAGTGTAGGGTAGAGAGTGTAGGGTATAGAGTGTAGGGTTTAGAGTGTAGAGTGTAAGGTAGAGTGTATGGTATAGAGTGTAGAGTGTAGGGTATAGAGTGTAGGGCATAGAGTGTAGGGTATAGAGTGTAGGGTGTAGAGTGCAGGGTATAGAGTGTAGGGTATAGAGTGTAGGGTATAGAGTGTATGGTGTAGGTATAGAGTGTATGGTATAGAGTGTAGGGAATAGAGTGTAGAGTGTAGGGTATAGAGTGTATGGTATAGAGTGTAGGGTATAGAGTGTAGAGTGTAGGGTATAGAGTGTAGGGTATAGAGTGCAGGGTATAGAGTGTAGAGTGTAGGGTATAGAGTGTATGGTATAGATTGTAGGGTATAGAGTGTAGAGTGTAGGGTATAGAGTGTATGGTATAGAGTGTATGGTATAAAGTGTAGAGTGTAGGGTATAGAGTGTAGGGTATAGAGTGTATGGTATAGAGTGTAGGGTATAAAGTGTAGAGTGTAGTGTATAGAGTGTAGGGTATAGAGTGTAGGGTGTAGAGTGCAGGGTGTAGAGTGTAGGGTATAGAGTGTAGGGTATAGAGTGTAGGGTATAGAGTGTAGAGTGCAGGGTATAGAGTGTAGGTTATAGAGTGTAGGGTATAGAGTGTATGGTATAGAGTGTAGAGTGTAGGGTGTAGAGTGTAGGGTATAGAGTGTAGGGGATAGAGTGTAGGGTGTAGAGTATAGAGTGTAGAGTGCAGGGTATAGAGTGTATGGTTTAGAGTGTAGGGTATAGAGTGTATGGTATAGAGTATAGAGTGTAGGGTATAGAGTGTAGGGTGTAGAGTATAGAGTGTAGAGTGCAGGGTATAGAGTGTATGGTTTAGAGTGTAGAGTGTGGGGTATAGAGTATAGTGTATAAAGTATAGAGTGTAAGGTATAGAGTGTAGGGTATAGAGTGTAAGGTACAGAGTGTAGAGTGTAGGGTATAGAGTGTAGAGTGTAGGGTATAGAGTGTATGGTATAGAGTGTAGGGTATAGAGTGTAGAGTGTAGGGTATAGAGTGTAGGGTATAGAGTGAAGGGTATAGAGTGTAGAGTGTAGGGTATAGAGTGTAGGGTATAGAGTGTAGAGTGTAGGGTATAGAGTGTATGGTATAGAGTATAGAGTGTAAAGTATAGAGTGTAGGGTATAGAGTGTAGGGTATAGAGTGTGGAGTGCAGGGTATAGAGTGTAGGTTATAGAGTGTAGGGTATAGAGTGTATGGTATAGAGTGTAGAGTGTAGGGTGTAGAGTGTAGGGTATAGAGTGTAGGGTATAGAGTGTAGGGTGTAGAGTATAGAGTGTAGATTGCAGGGTATAGAGTGTATGGTTTAGAGTGTAGGGTGTAGGGTATAGAGTGTAGGGTGTAGAGTGCAGGGTATAGAGTGTATGGTTTAGAGTGTAGAGTGTAGGGTATAGAGTATAGTGTATAAAGTATAGAGTGTAAGGTATAGAGTGTAGGGTATAGAGTGTAAGGTACAGAGTGTAGAGTGTAGGGTATAGAGTGTAGAGTGTAGGGTATAGAGTGTATGGCATAGAGTGTAGGGTATAGAGTGTAGAGTGTAGGGTATAGAGTGTAGGGTATAGAGTGTAGCGTGTAGGGTATAGAGTGTAGAGTGTAGGGTATAGAGTGTATGGTAGAGAGTGTAGAATATAGAGTGTAGAGTGTAGGGTATAGAGTGTAAGGTATAGAGTGTATGGTATAGAGTGTAGAGTGTAGGGTGTAGAGTGTAGGGTATAGAGTGTAGGGTGTAGAGTGTAGGGTATAGGGTGTATGGTATAGAGTGTAGGGTATAGAGTGTAGAGTGTAGGGTATAGAGTGTAGGGTATAGAGTGTAGGGTATAGATTGTAGAGTGTAGAGTGTAGGGTATAGAGTGTATGGTATAGAGTGTAGAGTGTAGGGTATAGAGTGTAGGGTATAGAGTGTAGAGTGTAGGGTGTAGAGTATAGAGTGTAGAGTGCAGGGTATAGAGTGTATGGTTTAGAGTGTAGAGTGTAGGGTATAGAGTATAGTGTATAAAGTATAGAGTGTAAGGTATAGAGTGTAGGGTATAGAGTGTAAGGTACAGAGTGTAGAGTGTAGTGTATAGAGTGTAGAGTGTAGGGTATAGAGTGTATGGTATAGAGTGTAGGGTATAGAGTGTAGAGTGTAGGGTATAGAGTGTAGGGTATAGAGTGTAGAGTGTAGGGTATAGAGTGTATGGTATAGAGTATAGAGTGTAAAGTATAGAGTGTAGGGTATAGAGTGTAGGGTATAGAGTGTAGAGTGTAGGGTATAGAGTGTAGGTTATAGAGTGTAGGGTATAGAGTGTATGGTATAGAGTGTAGAGTGTAGGGTGTAGAGTGTAGGGTATAGAGTGTAGGGTGTAGAGTATAGAGTGTAGAGTGCAGGGTATAGAGTGTATGGTTTAGAGTGTAGGGTATAGAGTGTAGGGTGTAGAGTGTAGGGTATAGATTGTAGGGTATAGAGTGTAGGGTGTAGAGTATAGAGTGTAGAGTGCAGGGTATAGAGTGTATGGTTTAGAGTGTAGAGTGTAGGGTATAGAGTATAGGGTATAAAGTATAGAGTGTAAGGTATAGAATGTAGAGTGTAGAGTATGGAGTGTAAGGTACAGAGTGTAGGGTATAGAGTGTAGAGTGTAGGGTATAGAGTGTATGGTATAGAGTGTAGAGTGTAGGGTATAGAGTGTAGTGTTTAAAGTGTAGAGTGTAGGTTATAGGGTGTATGGTATAGAGTGTAGGGTATAGAGTGTAGAGTGTAGGGTATAGAGTGTAGGGTATAGAGTGTATGGTATAAAGTGTAGAGTGCAGGGTGTAGAGTTTAGAGTGTAGGGTATATAGTGTAGAGTATAGAGTGTAGAGTGTAGGGCATAGAGTGTAGGGTGTAGAGTGTAGGGTATAGAGTGTAGAGTGTAGGGTGTAGGGTATAGAGTGTAGGATATAGAGTGTATGGTGTAGGGTATAGAGTGTATGGTATAGAGTGTAGGGAATAGAGTGTAGAGTGTAGGGTATAGAGTGTATTGTATAGAGTGTAGGGTATAGAGTGTAGAGTGTAGGGTATAGAGTGTAGGGTATAGAGTGTAGGGTATAGAGTAGAGTGTAGGGTATAGAGTGTAGGGTAGAGAGTGTAGGGTATAGAGTGTAGGGTTTAGAGTGTAGAGTGTAAGGTAGAGTGTATGGTATAGAGTGTAGAGTGTAGGGTATAGAGTGTAGGGCATAGAGTGTAGGGTATAGAGTGTAGGGTGTAGAGTGCAGGGTATAGAGTGTAGGGTATAGAGTGTAGGGTATAGAGTGTATGGTGTAGGTATAGAGTGTATGGTATAGAGTGTAGGGAATAGAGTGTAGAGTGTAGGGTACAGAGTGTATGGTATAGAGTGTAGGGTATAGAGTGTAGAGTGTAGGGTATAGAGTGTAGGGTATAGAGTGCAGGGTATAGAGTGTAGAGTGTAGGGTATAGAGTGTATGGTATAGATTGTAGGGTATAGAGTGTAGAGTGTAGGGTATAGAGTGTATGGTATAGAGTGTATGGTATAAAGTGTAGAGTGTAGGGTATAGAGTGTAGGGTATAGAGTGTATGGTATAGAGTGTAGGGTATAAAGTGTAGAGTGTAGTGTATAGAGTGTAGGGTATAGAGTGTAGGGTGTAGAGTGCAGGGTGTAGAGTGTAGGGTATAGAGTGTAGGGTATAGAGTGTAGGGTATAGAGTGTAGAGTGCAGGGTATAGAGTGTAGGTTATAGAGTGTAGGGTATAGAGTGTATGGTATAGAGTGTAGAGTGTAGGGTGTAGAGTGTAGGGTATAGAGTGTAGGGTATAGAGTGTAGGGTGTAGAGTATAGAGTGTAGAGTGCAGGGTATAGAGTGTATGGTTTAGAGTGTAGGGTATAGAGTGTATGGTATAGAGTATAGAGTGTAGGGTATAGAGTGTAGGGTGTAGAGTATAGAGTGTAGAGTGCAGGGTATAGAGTGTATGGTTTAGAGTGTAGAGTGTGGGGTATAGAGTATAGTGTATAAAGTATAGAGTGTAAGGTATAGAGTGTAGGGTATAGAGTGTAAGGTACAGAGTGTAGAGTGTAGGGTATAGAGTGTAGAGTGTAGGGTATAGAGTGTATGGTATAGAGTGTAGGGTATAGAGTGTAGAGTGTAGGGTATAGAGTGTAGGGTATAGAGTGAAGGGTATAGAGTGTAGAGTGTAGGGTATAGAGTGTAGGGTATAGAGTGTAGAGTGTAGGGTATAGAGTGTATGGTATAGAGTATAGAGTGTAAAGTATAGAGTGTAGGGTATAGAGTGTAGGGTATAGAGTGTGGAGTGCAGGGTATAGAGTGTAGGTTATAGAGTGTAGGGTATAGAGTGCATGGTATAGAGTGTAGAGTGTAGGGTGTAGAGTGTAGGGTATAGAGTGTAGGGTATAGAGTGTAGGGTGTAGAGTATAGAGTGTAGAGTGCAGGGTATAGAGTGTATGGTTTAGAGTGTAGGGTATAGAGTGTAGGGTGTAGAGTGTAGGGTATAGAGTGTAGGGTATAGAGTGTAGGGTGTAGAGTATAGAGTGTAGAGTGCAGGGTATAGAGTGTATGGTTTAGAGTGTCATGTGTAGGGTATAGAGTAAAGGGTATAAAGTATAGAGTGTAAGGTATAGAATGTAGAGTGTAGGGTATAGAGTGTAAGGTACAGAGTGTAGAGTGTAGGGTATAGAGTGTAGAGTGTAGGGTATAGAGTGTATGGTATAGAGTGTAGGGTGTAAAGTGTAGAGTGTAGGTTATAGGGTGCATGGTATAGAGTGTAGGGTATAGAGTGTAGAGTGTAGGGTATAGAGTGTAGGGTATAGAGTGTATGGTATAGAGTGTAGAGTGCAGAGTGTAGAGTTTAGAGTGTAGGGTATATAGTGTAGGGTATAGAGTGTAGAGTGTAGGGCATAGAGTGTAGGGTATAGAGTGTAGGGTATAGAGTGTAGATTGTAGGGTTTAGGGTATAGAGTGTAGGGTATAGAGTGTATGGTGTAGGGTATAGAGTGTATGGTATAGAGTGTAGGGAATAGAGAGTAGAGTGTAGGGTATAGAGTGTATTGTATAGAGTGCAGGGTATAGAGTGTAGAGTGTAGGGTATAGAGTGTAGGGTATAGAGTGTAGGGCATAGAGTAGAGTGTAGGGTATAGAGTGTAGGGTAGAGAGTGTAGGGTATAGAGTGTAGAGTGTAGGGTTTAGAGTGTAGAGTGTAAGGTAGAGTGTATGGTATAGAGTGTAGAGTGTAGGGTATAGAGTGTAGGGTATAGAGTGAAGGGTATAGAGTGTAGAGTGTAGGGTATAGAGTGTAGGGTATAGAGTGTAGAGTGTAGAGTGTAGGGTATAGAGTGTATGGTATAGAGTATAGAGTGTAGGGTATAGAGTGTAGGGTGTAGAGTAAAGAGTGTAGATTGCAGGGTATAGAGTGTATGGTTTAGAGAGTAGGGTATAGAGTGTAGGGTGTAGAGTGTAGGGTATAGAGTGTAGGGTATAGAGTGTAGGGTGTAGAGTATAGAGTGTAGAGTGCAGGTTATAGAGTGTATGGTTTAGAGTGTAGAGTGTATGGTATAGAGTGTATGGTTTAGAGTGTAGAGTGTATGGTATAGAGTGTAGTGCATAGAGTGTAGAGTGTAGGGTATAGAGTGTAGGGCATAGAGTGTAGAGTGTAGGGTATAGAGTGTAAAGTATAGAGTGTAGGGTATAGAGTGTAGGGTATAGAGTGTAGAGTGTAGGGTATAGAGTGTAGGTTATAGAGTGTAGGGTATAGAGTGTAGAGTGTAGGGTGTAGAGTGTAGGGTATAGAGTGTAGGGTATAGAGTGTAGGGTGTAGAGTATAGAGTGTAGAGTGCAGGGTATAGAGTGTATGGTTTAGAGTGTAGGGTGTAGGGTATAGAGTGTAGGGTGTAGAGTGTAGGGTATAGAGTGTAGGGTATAGAGTGTAGGGTGTAGAGTATAGAGTGTAGAGTGCAGGGTATAGAGTGTATGGTTTAGAGTGTAGAGTGTAGGGTATAGAGTATAGGGTATAAAGTATAGAGTGTAAGGTATAGAGTGTAGAGTGTAGGGTATAGAGTGTAAGGTACAGAGTGTAGAGTGTAGGGTATAGAGTGTAGGGTATAGAGTGTATGGTGTAGATTGTAGGGTGTAAAGTGTAGAGTGTAGGTTATAGGGTGTATGGTATAGAGTGTAGGGTATAAAGTTTAGAGTGTAGGGTATAGAGTGTAGGGTATAGAGTGTATGGTATAGAGTGTAGAGTGCAGAGTGTAGAGTTTAGAGTGTAGGGTATATAGTGTAGGGTATAGAGTGTAGAGTGTAGGGCATAGAGTGTAGGGTATAGAGTGTAGGGTGTAGAGTGCAGGGTATAGAGTGTAGGGTATAGAGTGTAGGGTATAGAGTGTAGGGTGTAGAGTGCAGGGTATAGAGTGTAGGGTGTAGAGTGTAGGGTATAGAGTGTATGGTGTAGGGTATAGAGTGTATGGTAGAGAGTGTAGGGAATAGAGTGTAGAGTGTAGGGTATATAGTGTATGGTATAGAGTGTAGGGTATAGAGTGCAGGGTATAGAGTGTAGAGTGTAGGGTATAGAGTGTAGGGTAGAGAGTGTAGGGTATAGAGTGTAGAGTGTAGGGTATAGAGTGTAGGGTATAGAGTGTATGGTATAGAGTGTAGGGTATAGAGTGTAGGGTATAGAGTGTAGAGTGTAGGGTATAGAGTGTATGGTATAGAGTGTAGGGTATAGAGTGTAGAGTGTAAGGTATAGAGTGTAGGGTATAGAGTGTAGAGTGTTGGGTATAGAGTGTAGGGTATAGAGTGTATGGTATAGAGTGTAGGGTATAGAGTGTAGGGTATAGAGTGTAGAGTGTAGGGTATAGAGTGTATGGTATAGAGTGTAGGGTATAGAGTGTAGAGTGTACGGTATAGAGTGTATGGTATAGAGTGTAGGGTGTATGGTATAGAGTGTAGGGTGTAGGGTGTAGAGTGTAGAGTGTAGGGTATAGAGTGTATGGTATAAAGTGTAGAATGTAGGGTATAGAGTGTATGGTATAGAGTGTAGAGTGTAGGGTATAGAGTGCATGGTATAGAGTGTATGGTATAGAGTGTAGGGTATAGAGTGTAGGGTATAGAGTGTAGAATATAGAGTGAAGGGTATAGAGTGTAGAGTGTAGGGTATAGAGTGTAGGATATAGATTGTAGAGTGTAGAGTGTAGGGTATAGAGTGTATGGTATAGAGTGTAGAGTGTAGGGTATAGAGTGTAGGGTATAGAGTGTAGAGTGTAGGGTGTAGAGTATAGAGTGTAGAGTGCAGGGTATAGAGTGTATGGTTTAGAGTGTAGAGTGTAGGGTATAGAGTATAGTGTATAAAGTATAGAGTGTAAGGTATAGAGTGTAGGGTATAGAGTGTAAGGTACAGAGTGTAGAGTGTAGGGTATAGAGTGTAGAGTGTAGGGTATAGAGTGTATGGTATAGAGTGTAGGGTATAGAGTGTAGAGTGTAGGGTATAGAGTGTAGGGTATAGAGTGTAGCGTGTAGGGTATGGAGTGTAGAGTGTAGGGTATAGAGTGTATGGTAGAGAGTGTAGAATATAGAGTGTAGAGTGTAGGGTATAGAGTGTAAGGTATAGAGTGTATGGTATAGAGTGTAGAGTGTAGGGTGTAGAGTGTAGGGTATAGAGTGTAGGGTATAGAGTGTAGAGTGTAGGGTATAGGGTGTATGGTATAGAGTGTAGGGTATAGAGTGTAGAGTGTAGGGTATAGAGTGTAGGGTATAGAGTGTAGGGTATAGATTGTAGAGTGTAGAGTGTAGGGTATAGAGTGTATGGTATAGAGTGTAGAGTGTAGGGTATAGAGTGTAGGGTATAGAGTGTAGAGTGTAGGGTGTAGAGTATAGAGTGTAGAGTGCAGGGTATAGAGTGTATGGTTTAGAGTGTAGAGTGTATGGTTTAGAGTGTAGAGTGTAGGGTATAGAGTATAGTGTATAAAGTATAGAGTGTAAGGTATAGAGTGTAGGGTATAGAGTGTAAGGTACAGAGTGTAGAGTGTAGTGTATAGAGTGTAGAGTGTAGGGTATAGAGTGTATGGTATAGAGTGTAGGGTATAGAGTGTAGAGTGTAGGGTATAGAGTGTAGGGTATAGAGTGTAGAGTGTAGGGTATAGAGTGTATGGTATAGAGTATAGAGTGTAATGTATAGAGTGTAGGGTATAGAGTGTAGGGTATAGAGTGTAGAGTGTAGGGTATAGAGTGTAGGTTATAGAGTGTAGGGTATAGAGTGTATGGTATAGAGTGTAGAGTGTAGGGTGTAGAGTGTAGGGTATAGAGTGTAGGGTGTAGAGTATAGAGTGTAGAGTGCAGGGTATAGAGTGTATGGTTTAGAGTGTAGGGTATAGAGTGTAGGGTGTAGAGTGTAGGGTATAGAGTGTAGGGTATAGAGTGTAGGGTGTAGAGTATAGAGTGTAGAGTGCAGGGTATAGAGTGTATGGTTTAGAGTGTAGAGTGTAGGGTATAGAGTATAGGGTATAAAGTATAGAGTGTAAGGTATAGAATGTAGAGTGTAGGGTATAGAGTGTAAGGTACAGAGTGTAGGGTATAGAGTGTAGAGTATAGGGTATAGAGTGTATGGTATAGAGTGTAGAGTGTAGGGTATAGAGTGTAGGGTGTAAAGTGTAGAGTGTAGGTTATAGGGTGTATGGTATAGAGTGTAGGGTATAGAGTGTAGAGTGTAGGGTATAGAGTGTAGGGTATAGAGTGTATGGTATAGAGTGTAGAGTGCAGGGTGTAGAGTTTAGAGTGTAGGGTATATAGTGTAGAGTATAGAGTGTAGAGTGTAGGGCATAGAGTGTAGGGTGTAGAGTGTAGGGTATAGAGTGTAGAGTGTAGGGTGTAGGGTATAGAGTGTAGGGTATAGAGTGTATGGTGTAGGGTATAGAGTGTATGGTATAGAGTGTAGGGAATAGAGTGTAGAGTGTAGGGTATAGAGTGTATTTGATAGAGTGTAGGGTATAGAGTGTAGAGTGTAGGGTATAGAGTGTAGGGTATAGAGTGTAGGGTATAGAGTAGAGTGTAGGGTATAGAGTGTAGGGTAGAGAGTGTAGGGTATAGAGTGTAGAGTGTAGGGTTTAGAGTGTAGAGTGTAAGGTAGAGTGTATGGTATAGAGTGTAGAGTGTAGGGTATAGAGTGTAGGGCATAGAGTGTAGGGTATAGAGTGTAGGGTGTAGAGTGCAGGGTATAGAGTGTAGGGTATAGAGTGTAGGGTATAGAGTGTATGGTGTAGGGTATAGAGTGTATGGTATAGAGTGTAGGGAATAGAGTGTAGAGTGTAGGGTATAGAGTGTAGGGTATAGAGTGTAGAGTGTAGGGTATAGAGTGTAGGTTATAGAGTGTAGGGTATAGAGTGTATGGTATAGAGTGTAGAGTGTAGGGTGTAGAGTGTAGGGTATATAGTGTAGAGTATAGAGTGTAGAGTGTAGGGCATAGAGTGTAGGGTGTAGAGTGTAGGGTATAGAGTGTAGAGTGTAGGGTGTAGGGTATAGAGTGTAGGGTATAGAGTGTATGGTGTAGGGTATAGAGTGTATGGTATAGAGTGTAGGGAATAGAGTGTAGAGTGTAGGGTATAGAGTGTATTTGATAGAGTGTAGGGTATAGAGTGTAGAGTGTAGGGTATAGAGTGTAGGGTATAGAGTGTAGGGTATAGAGTAGAGTGTAGGGTATAGAGTGTAGGGTAGAGAGTGTAGGGTATAGAGTGTAGAGTGTAGGGTTTAAAGTGTAGAGTGTAAGGTAGAGTGTATGGTATAGAGTGTAGAGTGTAGGGTATAGAGTGTAGGGTATAGAGTGAAGGGTATAGAGTGTAGAGTGTAGGGTATAGAGTGTAGGGTATAGAGTGTAGAGTGTAGGGTATAGAGTGTATGGTATAGAGTATAGAGTGTAGGGTATAGAGTGTAGGGTGTAGAGTAAAGAGTGTAGATTGCAGGGTATAGAGTGTATGGTTTAGAGTGTAGAGTGTACGGTATAGAGTATAGTGTATAAAGTATAGAGTGTAAGGTATAGAGTGTAGGGTATAGAGTGTAAGGTACAGAGTGTAGAGTGTAGGGTATAGAGTGTAGGGTATAGAGTGTACGGTGTAGGGTATAGAGTGTATAGTATAGAGTGTAGGGTATAGAGTGTATGGTATAGAGTAGGGTGTAGAGTGTAGAGTGTAGGGTATAGAGTGTAGAGTTTAGAGTGTAGGGTATAGAGTATAGGGTATAGAGGGTAGAGTGTAGGGTATAGAATGTAGGGTATAGAGTGTAGGGTATAGAGTGTAGGTTATAGAGTGTAGGGTATAGAGTGTATGGTATAGAGTGTAGAGTGTAGGGTGTAGAGTGTAGGGTATAGAGTGTAGGGTATAGAGTGTAGGGTGTAGAGTATAGAGTGTAGAGTGCAGGGTATAGAGTGTATGGTTTAGAGAGTAGGGTATAGAGTGTAGGGTGTAGAGTGTAGGGTATAGAGTGTAGGGTATAGAGTGTAGGGTGTAGAGTATAGAGTGTAGAGTGCAGGGTATAGAGTGTATGGTTTAGAGTGTAGAGTGTATGGTATAGAGTGTATGGTTTAGAGTGTAGAGTGTATGGTATAGAGTGTAGTGCATAGAGTGTAGAGTGTAGGGTATAGAGTGTAGGGCATAGAGTGTAGAGTGTAGGGTATAGAGTGTAAAGTATAGAGTGTATGGTATAGAGTGTAGGGTATAGAGTGTAGAGTGTAGGGTATAGAGTGTAGGTTATAGAGTGTAGGGTATAGAGTGTAGAGTGTAGGGTGTAGAGTGTAGGGTATAGAGAGTAGGGTATAGAGTGTAGGGTGTAGAGTATAGAGTGTAGAGTGCAGGGTATAGAGTGTATGGTTTAGAGTGTAGGGTGTAGGGTATAGAGTGTAGGGTGTAGAGTGTAGGGTATAGAGTGTAGGGTATAGAGTGTAGGGTGTAGAGTATAGAGTGTAGAGTGCAGGGTATAGAGTGTATGGTTTAGAGTGTAGAGTGTAGGGTATAGAGTATAGGGTATAAAGTATAGAGTGTAAGGTATAGAGTGTAGAGTGTAGGGTATAGAGTGTAAGGTACAGAGTGTAGAGTGTAGGGTATAGAGTGTAGAGTGTAGGGTATAGAGTGTATGGTGTAGAGTGTAGGGTGTAAAGTGTAGAGTGTAGGTTATAGGGTGTATGGTATAGAGTGTAGGGTATAAAGTTTAGAGTGTAGGGTATAGAGTGTAGGGTATAGAGTGTATGGTATAGAGTGTAGAGTGCAGAGTGTAGAGTTTAGAGTGTAGGGTATATAGTGTAGGGTATAGAGTGTAGAGTGTAGGGCATAGAGTGTAGGGTATAGAGTGTAGGGTGTAGAGTGCAGGGTATAGAGTGTAGGGTATAGAGTGTAGGGTATAGAGTGTAGGGTGTAGAGTGTAGGGTATAGAGTGTATGGTGTAGGGTATAGAGTGTATGGTATAGAGTGTAGGGTATAGAGTGCAGGGTATAGAGTGTAGAGTGTAGGGTATAGAGTGTAGGGTAGAGAGTGTAGGGTATAGAGTGTAGAGTGTAGGGTTTAGAGTGTAGAGTGTAAGGTATAGAGTGTAGGGTATAGAGTGTAGAGTGTTGGGTATAGAGTGTAGGGTATAGAGTGTATGGTATAGAGTGTAGGGTATAGAGTGTAGGGTATAGAGTGTAGAGTGTAGGGTATAGAGTGTATGGTATAGAGTGTAGGGTATAGAGTGTAGAGTGTACGGTATAGAGTGTATGGTATAGAGTGTAGGGTGTATGGTATAGAGTGTAGGGTGTAGGGTGTAGAGTGTAGAGTGTAGGGTATAGAGTGTATGGTATAAAGTGTAGAATGTAGGGTATAGAGTGTATGGTATAGAGTGTAGAGTGTAGGGTATAGAGTGCATGGTATAGAGTGTATGGTATAGAGTGTAGGGTATAGAGTGTAGGGTATAGAGTGTAGGGTATAGAGTGTAGGGTATAGAGTGTAGAATATAGAGTGAAGGGTATAGAGTGTAGACTGTAGGGTATAGAGTGTAGGATATAGATTGTAACATAGTAACATAGTAACATAGTTAGTAAGGCCGAAAAAAGACATTTGTCCATCCAGTTCAGCCTATATTCCATCATAATAAATACCCAGATCTACGTCCTTCTACAGAACCTAATAATTGTATGATACAATATTGTTCTGCTCCAGGAAGACATCCAGGCCTCTCTTGAACCCCTCGACTGAGTTCGCCATCACCACCTCCTCAGGCAAGCAATTCCAGATTCTCACTGCCCTAACAGTAAAGAATCCTCTTCTATGTTGGTGGAAAAACCTTCTCTCCTCCAGACGCAAAGAATGCCCCCTTGTGCCCATCACCTTCCTTGGTATAAACAGATCCTCAGCGAGATATTTGTATTGTCCCCTTATATACTTATACATGGTTATTAGATCGCCCCTCAGTCGTCTTTTTTCTAGACTAAATAATCCTAATTTCGCTAATCTATCTGGGTATTGTAGTTCTCCCATCCCCTTTATTAATTTTGTTGCCCTCCTTTGTACTCTCTCTAGTTCCATTATATCCTTCCTGAGCACCGGTGCCCAAAACTGGACACAGTACTCCATGTGCGGTCTAACTAGGGATTTGTACAGAGGCAGTATAATGCTCTCATCATGTGTATCCAGACCTCTTTTAATGCACCCCATGATCCTGTTTGCCTTGGCAGCTGCTGCCTGGCACTGGCTGCTCCAGGTAAGTTTATCATTAACTAGGATCCCCAAGTCCTTCTCCCTGTCAGATTTACCCAGTGGTTTCCCGTTCAGTGTGTAATGGTGATATTGATTCCCTCTTCCCATGTGTATAACCTTACATTTATCATTGTTAAACCTCATCTGCCACCTTTCAGCCCAAGTTTCCAACTTATCCAGATCCATCTGTAGCAGAATACTATCTTCTCTTGTATTAACTGCTTTACATAGTTTTGTATCATCTGCAAATATCGATATTTTACTGTGTAAACCTTCTACCAGATCATTAATGAATATGTTGAAGAGAACAGGTCCCAATACTGACCCCTGCGGTACCCCACTGGTCACAGCGACCCAGTTAGAGACTATACCATTTATAACCACCCTCTGCTTTCTATCACTAAGCCAGTTACTAACCCATTTACACACATTTTCCCCCAGACCAAGCATTCTCATTTTGTGTACCAACCTCTTGTGCGGCACGGTATCAAACGCTTTGGAAAAATCGAGATATACCACGTCCAATGACTCACCGTGGTCCAGTCTATAGCTTACCTCTTCATAAAAACTGATTAGATTGGTTTGACAGGAGCGATTTCTCATAAACCCATGCTGATATGGAGTTAAACAGTTATTCTCATTGAGATAATCCAGAATAACATCCCTCAGAAACCCTTCAAATATTTTACCAACAATAGAGGTTAGACTTACTGGCCTATAATTTCCAGGTTCACTTTTAGAGCCCTTTTTGAATATTGGCACCACATTTGCTATGCGCCAGTCCTGCGGAACAGACCCTGTCGCTATAGAGTCACTAAAAATAAGAAATAATGGTTTATCTATTACATTACTTAGTTCTCTTAGTACTCGTGGGTGTATGCCATCCGGACCCGGAGATTTATCTATTTTAATCTTATTTAGCCGGTTTCGCACCTCTTCTTGGGTTAGATTGGTGACCCTTAATATAGGGTTTTCATTGTTTCTTGGGATTTCACCTAGCATTTCATTTTCCACCGTGAATACCGTAGAGTGTAGGGTATAGAGTGTATGGTATAGAGTGTAGAGTGTAGGGTATAGAGTGTAGGGTATAGAGTGTAGAGTGTAGGGTGTAGAGTATAGAGTGTAGAGTGCAGGGTATAGAGTGTATGGTTTAGAGTGTAGAGTGTAGGGTATAGAGTATAGTGTATAAAGTATAGAGTGTAAGGTATAGAGTGTAGGGTATAGAGTGTAAGGTACAGAGTGTAGAGTGTAGGGTATAGAGTGTAGAGTGTAGGGTATAGAGTGTATGGTATAGAGTGTAGGGTATAGAGTGTAGAGTGTAGGGTATAGAGTGTAGGGTATAGAGTGTCGCGTGTAGGGTATGGAGTGTAGAGTGTAGGGTATAGAGTGTATGGTAGAGAGTGTAGAATATAGAGTGTAGAGTGTAGGGTATAGAGTGTAAGGTATAGAGTGTATGGTATAGAGTGTAGAGTGTAGGGTGTAGAGTGTAGGGTATAGAGTGTAGGGTATAGAGTGTAGAGTGTAGGGTATAGGGTGTATGGTATAGAGTGTAGGGTATAGAGTGTAGAGTGTAGGGTATAGAGTGTAGGGTATAGAGTGTAGGGTATAGATTGTAGAGTGTAGAGTGTAGGGTATAGAGTGTATGGTATAGAGTGTAGAGTGTAGGGTATAGAGTGTAGGGTATAGAGTGTAGAGTGTAGGGTGTAGAGTATAGAGTGTAGAGTGCAGGGTATAGAGTGTATGGTTTAGAGTGTAGAGTGTAGGGTATAGAGTATAGTGTATAAAGTATAGAGTGTAAGGTATAGAGTGTAGGGTATAGAGTGTAAGGTACAGAGTGTAGAGTGTAGTGTATAGAGTGTAGAGTGTAGGGTATAGAGTGTATGGTATAGAGTGTAGGGTATAGAGTGTAGAGTGTAGGGTATAGAGTGTAGGGTATAGAGTGTAGAGTGTAGGGTA
Organism: Ranitomeya imitator; assembly: GCF_032444005.1. NCBI lineage: Eukaryota > Metazoa > Chordata > Amphibia > Anura > Dendrobatidae > Ranitomeya > Ranitomeya imitator. Next base: position 61,310,657 of record NC_091291.1, read on the forward strand.
TAGAGTGTATGGTATAGAGTGTAAAGTATAGAGTGTAGGGTATAGAGTGTAGGGTATAGAGTGTAGAGTGTAGGGTATAGAGTGTAGGTTATAGAGTGTAGGGTATAGAGTGTATGGTATAGAGTGTAGAGTGTAGGGTGTAGAGTGTAGGGTATAGAGTGTAGGGTGTAGAGTATAGAGTGTAGAGTGCAGGGTATAGAGTGTATGGTTTAGAGTGTAGGGTATAGAGTGTAGGGTGTAGAGTGTAGGGTATAGAGTGTAGGGTATAGAGTGTAGGGTGTAGAGTATAGAGTGTAGAGTGCAGGGTATAGAGTGTATGGTTTAGAGTGTAGAGTGTAGGGTATAGAGTATAGGGTATAAAGTATAGAGTGTAAGGTATAGAATGTAGAGTGTAGGGTATAGAGTGTAAGGTACAGAGTGTAGGGTATAGAGTGTAGAGTATAGGGTATAGAGTGTATGGTATAGAGTGTAGAGTGTAGGGTATAGAGTGTAGGGTGTAAAGTGTAGAGTGTAGGTTATAGGGTGTATGGTATAGAGTGTAGGGTATAGAGTGTAGAGTGTAGGGTATAGAGTGTAGGGTATAGAGTGTATGGTATAGAGTGTAGAGTGCAGGGTGTAGAGTTTAGAGTGTAGGGTATATAGTGTAGAGTATAGAGTGTAGAGTGTAGGGCATAGAGTGTAGGGTGTAGATTTAGGGTATAGAGTGTAGAGTGTAGGGTGTAGGGTATAGAGTGTAGGGTATAGAGTGTATGGTGTAGGGTATAGAGTGTATGGTATAGAGTGTAGGGAATAGAGTGTAGAGTGTAGGGTATAGAGTGTATTTGATAGAGTGTAGGGTATAGAGTGTAGAGTGTAGGGTATAGAGTGTAGGGTATAGAGTGTAGGGTATAGAGTAGAGTGTAGGGTATAGAGTGTAGGGTAGAGAGTGTAGGGTATAGAGTGTAGAGTGTAGGGTTTAGAGTGTAGAGTGTAAGGTAGAGTGTATGGTATAGAGTGTAGAGTGTAGGGTATAGAGTGTAGGGCATAGAGTGTAGGGTATAGAGTGTAGGGTGTAGAGTGCAGGGTATAGAGTGTAGGGTATAGAGTGTAGGGTATAGAGTGTATGGTGTAGGGTATAGAGTGTATGGTATAAAGTGTAGGGAATAGAGTGTAGAGTGTAGGGTATAGAGTGTATGGTATAGAGTGTAGGGTATAGAGTGTAGAGTGTAGGGTATAGAGTGTAGGGTATAGAGTGCAGGGTATAGAGTGTAGAGTGTAGGGTATAGAGTGTATGGTATAGATTGTAGGGTATAGAGTGTAGAGTGTAGGGTATAGAGTGTATGCTATAGAGTGTATGGTATAAAGTGTAGAGTGTAGGGTATAGAGTGTAGGGTATAGAGTGTATGGTATAGAGTGTAGGGTATAAAGTGTAGAGTGTAGTGTATAGAGTGTAGGGTATAGAGTGTAGGGTGTAGAGTGCAGGGTGTAGAGTGTAAGGTATAGAGTGTAGGGTATAGAGTGTAGGGTATAGAGTGTAGAGTGCAGGGTATAGAGTGTAGGTTATAGAGTGTAGGGTATAGAGTGTATGGTATAGAGTGTAGAGTGTAGGGTGTAGAGTGTAGGGTATAGAGTGTAGGGTATAGAGTGTAGGGTGTAGAGTATAGAGTGTAGTGTGCAGAGTATAGAGTGTATGGTTTAGAGTGTAGGGTATAGAGTGTATGGTATAGAATATAGAGTGTAGGGTATAGAGTGTAGGGTGTAGAGTATAGAGTGTAGAGTGCAGGGTATAGAGTGTATGGTTAAATCTGGGTAAATCTGACAGGGAGAAGGACTTGGGGATCCTAGTTAATGATAAACTTACCTGGAGCAGCCAGTGCCAGGCAGCAGCTGCCAAGGCAAACAGGATCATGGGGTGCATTAAAAGAGGTCTGGATACACATGATGAGAGCATTATACTGCCTCTGTACAAATCCCTAGTTAGACCGCACATGGAGTACTGTGTCCAGTTTTGGGCACCGGTGCTCAGGAAGGATATAATGGAACTAGAGAGAGTACAAAGGAGGGCAACAAAATTAATAAAGGGGATGGGAGAACTACAATACCCAGATAGATTAGCGAAATTAGGATTATTTAGTCTAGAAAAAAGACGACTGAGGGGCGATCTAATAACCATGTATAAGTATATAAGGGGACAATACAAATATCTCGCTGAGGATCTGTTTATACCAAGGAAGGTGACGGGCACAAGGGGGCATTCTTTGCGTCTGGAGGAGAGAAGGTTTTTCCACCAACATAGAAGAGGATTCTTTACTGTTAGGGCAGTGAGAATCTGGAATTGCTTGCCTGAGGAGGTGGTGATGGCGAACTCAGTCGAGGGGTTCAAGAGAGGCCTGGATGTCTTCCTGGAGCAGAACAATATTGTATCATACAATTATTAGGTTCTGTAGAAGGACGTAGATCTGGGTATTTATTATGATGGAATATAGGCTGAACTGGATGGACAAATGTCTTTTTTCGGCCTTACTAACTATGTTACTATGTTACTATGTTACTATGTTTAGAGTGTAGAGTGTAGGGTATAGAGTATAGTGTATAAAGTATAGAGTGTAAGGTATAGAGTGTAGGGTATAGAGTGTAAGGTACAGAGTGTAGAGTGTAGGGTATAGAGTGTAGAGTGTAGGGTATAGAGTGTATGGTATAGAGTGTAGGGTATAGAGTGTAGAGTGTAGGGTATAGAGTGTAGGTTATAGAGTGTAGGGTATAGAGTGTATGGTATAGAGTGTAGAGTGTAGGGTGTAGAGTGTAGGGTATAGAGTGTAGGGTGTAGAGTATAGAGTGTAGAGTGCAGGGTATAGAGTGTATGGTTTAGAGTGTAGGGTATAGAGTGTAGGGTGTAGAGTGTAGGGTATAGAGTGTAGGGTATAGAGTGTAGGGTGTAGAGTATAGAGTGTAGAGTGCAGGGTATAGAGTGTAGAGTGTAGGGTATAGAGTGTAGGGTATAGAGTGTAGAGTGTAGAGTGTAGGGTATAGAGTGTATGGTATAGAGTATAGAGTGTAAAGTATAGAGTGTAGGGTATAGAGTGTAGGGTATAGAGTGTAGAGTGCAGGGTATAGAGTGTAGGTTATAGAGTGTAGGGTATAGAGTGTATGGTATAGAGTGTAGAGTGTAGGGTGTAGAGTGTAGGGTATAGAGTGTAGGGTATAGAGTGTAGGGTGTAGAGTATAGAGTGTAGAGTGCAGGGTATAGAGTGTATGGTTTATAGTGTAGGGTATAGAGTGTAGGGTGTAGAGTGTAGGGTATAGAGTGTAGGGTATAGAGTGTAGGGTGTAGAGTATAGAGTGTAGAGTGCAGGGTATAGAGTGTATGGTTTAGAGTGTAGAGTGTAGGGTATAGAGTATAGGGTATAAAGTATAGAGTGTAAGGTATAGAATGTAGAGTGTAGGGTATAGAGTGTAAAGTACAGAGTGTAGAGTGTAGGGTATAGAGTGTAGAGTGTAGGGTATAGAGTGTATGGTATAGAGTGTAGGGTGTAAAGTGTAGAGTGTAGGTTATAGGGTGCATGGTATAGAGTGTAGGGTATAGAGTGTAGAGTGTAGGGTATAGAGTGTAGGGTATAGAGTGTATGGTATAGAGTGTAGAGTGCAGAGTGTAGAGTTTAGAGTGTAGGGTATATAGTGTAGGGTATAGAGTGTAGAGTGTAGGGCATAGAGTGTAGGGTATAGAGTGTAGGGTATAGAGTGTAGAGTGTAGGGTGTAGGGTATAGAGTGTAGCGTATAGAGTGTATGGTGTAGGGTATAGAGTGTATGGTATAGAGTGTAGGGAATAGAGTGTAGAGTGTAGGGTATAGAGTGTATTGTATAGAGTGCAGGGTATAGAGTGTAGAGTGTAGGGTATAGAGTGTAGGGTATAGAGTGTAGGGTATAGAGTAACATAACATAGTAACATAGTAACATAGTTAGTAAGGCCGAAAAAAGACATTTGTCCATCCAGTTCAGCCTATATTCCATCATAATAAATACCCAGATCTACGTCCTTCTACAGAACCTAATAATTGTATGATACAATATTGTTCTGCTCCAGGAAGACATCCAGGCCTCTCTTGAACCCCTCCACTGAGTTCGCCATCACCACCTCCTCAGGCAAGCAATTCCAGATTCTCACTGCCCTAACAGTAAAGAATCCTCTTCTATGTTGGTGGAAAAACCTTCTCTCCTCCAGACGCAAAGAATGCCCCCTTGTGCCCGTCACCTTCCTTGGTATAAACAGATCCTCAGCGAGATATTTGTATTGTCCCCTTATATACTTATACATGGTTATTAGATCGCCCCTCAGTCGTCTTTTTTCTAGACTAAATAATCCTAATTTCGCTAATCTATCTGGGTATTGTAGTTCTCCCATCCCCTTTATTAATTTTGTTGCCCTCCTTTGTACTCTCTCTAGTTCCATTATATCCTTCCTGAGCACCGGTGCCCAAAACTGGACACAGTACTCCATGTGCGGTTTAACTAGGGATTTGTACAGAGGCAGTATAATGCTCTCATCATGTGTATCCAGACCTCTTTTAATGCACCCCATGATCCTGTTTGCCTTGGCAGCTGCTGCCTGGCACTGGCTGCTCCAGGGAAGTTTATCATTAACTAGGATCCCCAAGTCCTTCTCCCTGTCAGATTTACCCAGTGGTTTCCCGTTCAGTGTGTAATGGTGATATTGATTCCCTCTTCCCATGTACATTTATCATTGTTAAACCTCATCTGCCACCTTTCAGCCCAAGTTTCCAACTTATCCAGATCCATCTGTAGCAGAATACTATCTTCTCTTGTATTAACTGCTTTACATAGTTTTGTATCATCTGCAAATATCGATATTTTACTGTGTAAACCTTCTACCAGATCATTAATGAATATGTTGAAGAGAACAGGTCCCAATACTGACCCCTGCGGTACCCCACTGGTCACAGCGACCCAGTTAGAGACTATACCATTTATAACCACCCTCTGCTTTCTATCACTAAGCCAGTTACTAACCCATTTACACACATTTTCCCCCAGACCAAGCATTCTCATTTTGTGTACCAACCTCTTGTGCGGCACGGTATCAAACGCTTTGGAAAAATCGAGATATACCACGTCCAATGACTCACCTTGGTCCAGTCTATAGCTTACCTCTTCATAAAAACTGATTAGATTGGTTTGACAGGAGCGATTTCTCATAAACCCATGCTGATATGGAGTTAAACAGTTATTCTCATTGAGATAATCCAGAATAACATCCCTCAGAAACCCTTCAAATATTTTACCAACAATAGAGGTTAGACTTACTGGCCTATAATTTCCAGGTTCACTTTTAGAGCCCTTTTTGAATATTGGCACCACATTTGCTATGCGCCAGTCTTGCGGAACAGACCCTGTCGCTATAGAGTCCCTAAAAATAAGAAATAATGGTTTATCTATTACATTACTTAGTTCTCTTAGTACTCGTGGGTGTATGCCATCCGGACCCGGAGATTTATCTATTTTAATCTTATTTAGCCGGTTTCGCACCTCTTCTTGGGTTAGATTGGTGACCCTTAATATAGGGTTTTCATTGTTTCTTGGGATTTCACCTAGCATTTCATTTTCCACCGTGAATACCGTGGAGAAGAAGGTGTTTAATATGTTAGCTTTTTCCTCGTCATCTACAACCATTCTTTCCTCACTATTTTTTAAGGGGCCTACATTTTCAGTTTTTATTCTTTTACTATTGATAGAGTTGAAGAACAGTTTGGGATTAGTTTTACTCTCCTTAGCAATGTGCTTCTCTGTTTCCTTTTTGGCAGCTTTAATTAGTTTTTTAGATAAAGTATTTTTCTCCCTATAGTTTTTTAGAGCTTCAATGGTGCCATCCTGCTTTAGTAGTGCAAATGCTTTCTTTTTACTGTTAATTGCCTGTCTTACTTCTTTGTTTAGCCACATTGGGTTTTTCCTATTTCTAGTCCTTTTATTCCCACAAGGTATAAACCGCTTACACTGCCTATTTAGGATGTTCTTAAACATTTCCCATTTATTATCTGTATTCTCATTTCTGAGGATATTGTCCCAGTCTACCAGATTAAGGGCATCTCTAAGCTGTTCAAACTTTGCCTTCCTAAAGTTCAATGTTTTTGTGACTCCCTGACAAGTCCCCCTAGTGAAAGACAGGTGAAACTGCACAATATTGTGGTCGCTATTTCCTAAATGCCCAACCACCTGCAGATTTGTTATTCTGTCAGGTCTATTAGATAGTATTAGGTCTAAAAGTGCTGCTTCTCTGGTTGGATTCTGCACCAATTGTGAAAGATAATTTTTCTTGGTTATTAGCAGAAACCTGTTGCCTTTATGGGTTTCACAGGTTTCTGTTTCCCAGTTAATATCCGGGTAGTTAAAGTCCCCCATAACCAGGACCTCATTATGGGTTGAAGCTTCATCTATCTGCTTTAGAAGTAGACTTTCCATGCTTTCTGTTATATTTGGGGGTTTGTAACAGACCCCAATGAGAATTTTGTTACCATTTTTCCCTCCATGAATTTCAACCCATATGGACTCGACATCCTCATTCCCTTAGCTAATATCCTCCCTTAAAGTGGATTTTAGACAAGACTTTACATAGAGACAAACCCCTCCTCCTCTCCGATTTTTACGATCCTTTCTAAACAGACTGTAACCCTGTAAGCTAACTGCCCAGTCATAGCTTTCATCTAACCATGTCTCGGTTATTCCCACTATGTCAAAGTTACCTGTAGATATTTCTGCTTCTAGTTCTTCCATCTTGTTTGTCAGGCTTCTGGCGTTTGCGAGCATGCAGTTTAGAGGATTTTGTTTTGTTCCAATCTCCTCACTGTGGATTGTTTTAGAAATGTTCTTACCTCCCTTCTGAGTATGTTTTCCTGGGTCGTCTTTGTTCGAGTCTAATGTTTTTCTTCCCGTCCCCTCTTCTTCTAGTTTAACGCCCTCCTGATGAGTGTAGCGAGTCTTCTGGCGAATGTGTGTTTCCCAGGTTTGTTGAGGTGTAGTCCGTCCGTCCGTCCGTAGAGTGTAGGGTATAGAGTGTAGGGTAGAGAGTGTAGGGTATAGAGTGTAGAGTGTAGGGTTTAGAGTGTAGAGTGTAAGGTAGAGTGTATGGTATAGAGTGTAGAGTGTAGGGTATAGAGTGTAGGGTATAGAGTGAAGGGTATAGAGTGTAGAGTGTAGGGTATAGAGTGTAGGGTATAGAGTGTAGAGTGTAGAGTGTAGGGTATAGAGTGTATGGTATAGAGTATAGAGTGTAGGGTATAGAGTGTAGGGTGTAGAGTAAAGAGTGTAGATTGCAGGGTATAGAGTGTATGGTTTAGAGTGTAGAGTGTACGGTATAGAGTATAGTGTATAAAGTATAGAGTGTAAGGTATAGAGTGTAGGGTATAGAGTGTAAGGTACAGAGTGTAGAGTGTAGGGTATAGAGTGTAGGGTATAGAGTGTACGGTGTAGGGTATAGAGTGTATGGTATAGAGTGTAGGGTATAGAGTGTATGGTATAGAGTAGGGTGTAGAGTGTAGAGTGTAGGGTATAGAGTGTAGAGTTTAGAGTGTAGGGTATAGAGTGTAGGGTATAGAGGGTAGAGTGTAGGGTATAGAATGTAGGGTATAGAGTGTAGGGTATAGAGTGTAGGTTATAGAGTGTAGGGTATAGAGTGTATGGTATAGAGTGTAGGGTGTAGAGTGTAGGGTATAGAGTGTAGGGTATAGAGTGTAGGGTGTAGAGTATAGAGTGTAGAGTGCAGGGTATAGAGTGTATGGTTTAGAGTGTAGGGTATAGAGTGTAGGGTGTAGAGTGTAGGGTATAGAGTGTAGGGTATAGAGTGTAGGGTGTAGAGTATAGAGTGTAGAGTGCAGGGTATAGAGTGTATGGTTTAGAGTGTAGAGTGTATGGTATAGAGTGTATGGTTTAGAGTGTAGAGTGTATGGTATAGAGTGTAGTGCATAGAGTGTAGAGTGTAGGGTATAGAGTGTAGGGCATAGAGTGTAGAGTGTAGGGTATAGAGTGTAAAGTATAGAGTGTAGGGTATAGAGTGTAGGGTATAGAGTGTAGAGTGTAGGGTATAGAGTGTAGGTTATAGAGTGTAGGGTATAGAGTGTAGAGTGTAGGGTGTAGAGTGTAGGGTATAGAGTGTAGGGTATAGAGTGTAGGGTGTAGAGTATAGAGTGTAGAGTGCAGGGTATAGAGTGTATGGTTTAGAGTGTAGGGTGTAGGGTATAGAGTGTAGGGTGTAGAGTGTAGGGTATAGAGTGTAGGGTATAGAGTGTAGGGTGTAGAGTATAGAGTGTAGAGTGCAGGGTATAGAGTGTATGGTTTAGAGTGTAGAGTGTAGGGTATAGAGTATAGGGTATAAAGTATAGAGTGTAAGGTATAGAGTGTAGAGTGTAGGGTATAGAGTGTAAGGTACAGAGTGTAGAGTGTAGGGTATAGAGTGTAGAGTGTAGGGTATAGAGTGTATGGTGTAGAGTGTAGGGTGTAAAGTGTAGAGTGTAGGTTATAGGGTGTATGGTATAGAGTGTAGGGTATAAAGTTTAGAGTGTAGGGTATAGAGTGTAGGGTATAGAGTGTATGGTATAGAGTGTAGAGTGCAGAATGTAGAGTTTAGAGTGTAGGGTATATAGTGTAGGGTATAGAGTGTAGAGTGTAGGGCATAGAGTGTAGGGTATAGAGTGTAGGGTGTAGAGTGCAGGGTATAGAGTGTAGGGTATAGAGTGTAGGGTATAGAGTGTAGGGTGTAGAGTGCAGGGTATAGAGTGTAGGGTGTAGTGTGTAGGGTATTGAGTGTATGGTGTAGGGTATAGAGTGTAGGGAACAGAGTGTAGAGTGTAGGGTATAGAGTGTATGGTATAGAGTGTAGGGTATAGAGTGTAGAGTATAGGGTATAGAGTGTAGGGTATAGAGTGCAGGGTATAGAGTGTAGGGTATAGAGTGTAGGGTAGAGAGTGTAGGGTATAGAGTGTAGAGTGTAGGGTTTAGAGTGTAGGGTGTATAGTGTAGGGTATAGAGTGTAGGGTATAGAGTGTAGGGTATAGAGTGTAGAGTGTAGGGTATAGGGTGTATGGTATAGAGTGTAGGGTATAGAGTGTAGAGTGTAGGGTATAGAGTGTATGGTATAGAGTGTAGGGTATAGAGTGTAGAGTGTACGGTATAGAGTGTATGGTATAGAGTGTAGAGTGTATGGTATAGAGTGTAGGGTATAGAGTGTAAGGTACAGAGTGTAGAGTGTAGGGTATAGAGTGTAGAGTGTAGGGTATAGAGTGTATGGTGTAAAGTGTAGAGTGTAGGTTATAGGGTGTATGGTATAGAGTGTAGGGTATAAAGTTTAGAGTGTAGGGTATAGAGTGTAGGGTATAGAGTGTATGGTATAAAGTGTAGAATGTAGGGTATAGGGTGTATGGTATAGAGTGTAGAGTGTAGGGTATAGAGTGTATGGTATAGAGTGTAGGGTATAGAGTGTAGAGTGTAGGGTATAGAGTGAAGGGTATAGAGTGTAGGGTATAGAGTGTAGAATATAGAGTGAAGGGTATAGAGTGTAGAGTGTAGGGTATAGAGTGTAGGGTATAGAGTGTAGAGTGTAGAGCGTAGGGTATAGAGTGTATGGTATAGAGTGTAGAGTGTAGGGTATAGAGTGTAGGGTATAGAGTGTAGGGTGTAGAGTATAGAGTGTAGAGTGCAGGGTATAGAGTGTATGGTTTAGAGTGTAGAGTGTAGGGTATAGAGTATAGTGTATAAAGTATAAAGTGTAAGGTATAGAGTGTAGGGTATAGAGTGTAAGGTACAGAGTGTACAGTGTAGGGTACAGAGTGTAGAGTGTAGGGTATAGAGTGTATGGTATAGAGTGTAGGGTATAGAGTGTAGAGTGTAGGGTATAGAGTGTAGGGTATAGAGTGTAGGGTATAGAGTGTAGAGTGTAGGGTATAGAGTGTATGGTAGAGAGTGTAGAATATGGAGTGTAGAGTGTAGGGTATAGAATGTAAGGTATAGAGTGTATGGTATAGAGTGTAGAGTGTAGGGTGTATAGTGTAGGGTATAGAGTGTAGGGTATAGAGTGTAGAGTGTAGGGTATAGGGTGTATGGTATAGAGTGTAGGGTATAGAGTGTAGAGTGTAGGGTATAGAGTGTAGGGTATAGAGTGTATGGTATAGAGTGTAGAGTGCAGAGTGTAGAGTTTAGAGTGTAGGGTATATAGTGTAGGGTATAGAGCGTAGAGTGTAGGGCATAGAGTGTAGGGTATAGAGTGTAGGGTATAGAGTGTAGAGTGTAGGGTATAGAGTGTAGGGTATAGAGTGTAGGGTATAGAGTGTATGGTGTAGGGTATAGAGTGTATGGTATAGAGTGTAGGGAATAGAGTGTAGAGTGTAGGGTATAGAGTGTATTGTATAGAGTGTAGGGTATAGAGTGTAGAGTGTAGGGTATAGAGTGTAGGGTATAGAGTGTAGGGTATAGAGTAGAGTGTAGGATATAGAGTGTAGGGTAGAGAGTGAAGGGTATAGAGTGTAGAGTGTAGGGTTTAGAGTGTAGAGTGTATGGTAGAGTGTAGGGTATAGAGTGTAGGGTATAGAGTGTAGGGTATAGAGTGTATGGTATAGAGTGTAGGGTATAGAATGTAGAGTGTAGGGTATAGAGTGTATGGTATAGAGTGTAGGGTATAGAGTGTAGAGTGTAGGGTATAGAGTGTATGGTACAGAGAGTAGGGTGTATGGTATAGAGTGTGGGGTATAGAGTGTAGGATGTAGAGTGTAGAGTGTAGGGTATAGAGTGTATGGTATAGAGTGTAGAATGTAGGGTATAGAGTGTATGGTATAGAGTGTAGGGTATAGAGTGTAGAGTGTAGGGTATAGAGTGTAGGGTATAGAGTGTAGAGTGTAGGGTATAGAGTGTAGGGTATAGAGTGAAGGGTATAGAGTGTAGAGTGTAGGGTATAGAGTGTAGGGTATAGAATGTAGAGTGTAGGGTATAGAGTGTATGGTATAGAGTGTAGGGTATAGAATGTAGAGTGTAGGGTATAGAGTGTATGGTATAGAGTGTAGGGTATAGAGTGTAGGGTATAGAGTGTATGGTACAGAGAGTAGGGTGTATGGTATAGAGTGTAGGGTATAGAGTGTAGGATGTAGAGTGTAGAGTGTAGGGTATAGAGTGTATGGTATAGAGTGTAGAATGTAGGGTATAGAGTGTATGGTATAGAGTGTAGGGTATAGAGTGTAGAGTGTAGGGTATAGAGTGTAGGGTATAGAGTGTAGAGTGTAGGGTATAGAGTGTAGGGTATAGAGTGAAGGGTATAGAGTGTAGAGTGTAGGGTATAGAGTGTAGGGTATAGAATGTAGAGTGTAGGGTATAGAGTGTATGGTATAGAGTGTACGGTGTAGGGTATAGAGTGTAGAGTGTAGAGTGTAGGGTATAGAGTGTATGTTTTAGAGTGTAGGGTGTAGGGTATAGAGTGTATGGTATTGAGTGTAGGGTTTAGATTGTAGGGTATAGAGTGTAGAGTATAGAGTGTAGGGTATAGAGTGTAGAGTGTAGGGTATAGAGTGTAGGGTATAGAGTGTAGATTGTAGGGTATAGAGTGTAGGGTATAGAGTGTATGGTATAGAGTGTAGGGTGTAGAGTGTAGGGTATAGAGTGTAGGGTATAGAGTGTAGAGTGTATGGTATAGAGTGTAGGGTATAGAGTGTAGAGTTTAGAGTGTAGGGTATAGATTGTAGGGTGTAGAGTGTAGGGTATAGAGTGTAGGGTATAGAGTGTAGGGTATAGAGTATAGAGTGTAGGGTATAGAGTGTAGGGTATAGAGTGTATGGTATAGAGTGTAGGGTATAGAGTGTATGGTATAGAGTGTAGGGTATAGAGTGTAGAGTGTAGGGTATAGAGTGTAGGGTATAGAGTGTAGGGTATAGAGTGTAGGGTATAGAGTGTAGATTGTAGGGTATAGAGTGTAGGGTATAGAGTGTATGGTATAGAGTGTAGGGTGTAGAGTGTAGGGTATAGAGTGTAGGGTATAGAGTGTAGAGTTTAGAGTGTAGGGTATAGATTGTAGGGTGTAGAGTGTAGGGTATAGAGTGTAGGGTATAGAATGTAGGGTATAGAGTCTAGAGTGTAGGGTATAGAGTGTATGGTATAGAGTGTAGGGTATAGGGTATAGAGTGTAGGGTATAGAGTGTAGGGTATAGAGTGTAGAGTGTAGGGTATAGAGTGTATGGTAAAGAGTGTATGGTATAGAGTGTAGAGTGTAGGGTATAGAGTGTAGAGTGTAGGGTTTAGAGTGTAGAGTGTAAGGTAGAGTGTAGGGTATAGAGTGTAGAGTGTAGGGTATAGAGTGTAGGGTATAGAGTGTATGGTATAGAGTGTAGGGTATAGAGTGTATGGTTTAGAGTGTAGAGTGTAGGGAATAGAGTGTATGGTATAGAGTGTAGGGTATAGAGTGTAGAGTGTAGGGTATAGAGTGTATGGTACAGAGTGTAGGGTGTATGGTATAGATTGTAGGGTATAGAGTGTAGAGTGTAAGGTATAGAGTGTATGGTATGGAGTGTAGAATGTAGGGTATAGAGTGTATGGTATAGAGTATAGAGTGTAGGTTATAGAGTGTAGGGTTTAGATTGTAGGGTATAGAGTGTAGAGTATAGAGTGTAGGGTATAGAGTGTAGAGTGTAGTGTATAGAGTGTAGGGTATAGAGTGTAGATTGTAGGGTATAGAGTGTAGGGTATAGAGTGTAGAGTGTAGGGTATAGAGTATAGGGTATAATGTATAGAGTGTAAGGTATAGAATGTAGAGTGTAGGGTATAGAGTGTAAGGTACAGAGTGTAGAGTGTAGGGTGTAAAGTGTAGAGTGTAGGTTATAGGGTGTATGGTATAGAGTGTAGGGTATAGAGTGTAGAGTGTAGGGTATAGAGTGTAGGGTATAGAGTGTAGAGTGTAGGGTATAGAGTGTATGGTATAGAGTGTACGGTGTAGGGTATAGAGTGTAGAGTGTAGGGTATAGAGTGTATGTTTTAGAGTGTAGAGTGTAGGGTATAGAGTGTATGGTATTGAGTGTAGGGTTTAGATTGTAGGGTATAGAGTGTAGAGTATAGAGTGTAGGGTATAGAGTGTAGAGTGTAGGGTATAGAGTGTAGGGTATAGAGTGTAGAGTGTAGGGTATAGAGTGTAGGGTATAGAGTGAAGGGTATAGAGTGTAAAGTGTAGGGTATAGAGTGTAGGGTATAGAATGTAGAGTGTAGGGTATAGAGTGTATGGTATAGAGTGTAGGGTATAGAGTGTAGAGTGTAGGGTATAGAGTGTATGGTATAGAGTGTAGGGTATAGAGTGTATGGTATAGAGTAGGGTGTAGAGTGTAGAGTGTAGGGTATAGAGTGTAGAGTTTAGAGTGTAGGGTATAGAGTGTAGGGTATAGAGGGTAGAGTGTAGGGTATAGAGTGTAGGGTATAGAGTGTAGGGTATAGAGTGTAGGGTATAGAGTGTAGTGTATAGAGTGTAGAGTGTAGGGTATAGAGTGTATGGTATAGAGTGTAGAATGTAGGGTATAGAGTGTATGGTATAGAGTATAGAGTGTAGGGTATAGAGTGTAGGGTTTAGATTGTAGGGTATAGAGTGTAGAGTATAGAGTGTAGGGTATAGAGTGTAGAGTGTAGGGTATAGAGTGTAGGGTATAGAGTGTAGATTGTAGGGTATAGAGTGTAGGGTATAGAGTGTAGAGTGTAGGGTATAGAGTATAGGGTATAATGTATAGAGTGTAAGGTATAGAATGTAGAGTGTAGGGTATAGAGTGTAAGGTACAGAGTGTAGAGTGTAGGGTGTAAAGTGTAGAGTGTAGGTTATAGGGTGTATGGTATAGAGTGTAGGGTATAGAGTGTAGAGTGTAGGGTATAGAGTGTAGGGTATAGAGTGTAGAGTGTAGGGTATAGAGTGTATGGTATAGAGTGTACGGTGTAGGGTATAGAGTGTAGAGTGTAGGGTATAGAGTGTATGTTTTAGAGTGTAGAGTGTAGGGTATAGAGTGTATGGTATTGAGTGTAGGGTTTTATATTGTAGGGTATAGAGTGTAGAGTATAGAGTGTAGGGTATAGAGTGTAGAGTGTAGGGTATAGAGTGTAGGGTATAGAGTGTAGAGTGTAGGGTATAGAGTGTAGGGTATAGAGTGAAGGGTATAGAGTGTAAAGTGTAGGGTATAGAGTGTAGGGTATAGAATGTAGAGTGTAGGGTATAGAGTGTATGGTATAGAGTGTAGGGTATAGAGTGTAGAGTGTAGGGTATAGAGTGTATGGTATAGAGTGTAGGGTATAGAGTGTATGGTATAGAGTAGGGTGTAGAGTGTAGAGTGTAGAGTTTAGAGTGTAGGGTATAGAGTGTAGGGTATAGAGTGTAGAGTTTAGAGTGTAGGGTATAGAGTGTAGGGTATAGAGGGTAGAGTGTAGGGTATAGAGTGTAGGGTATAGAGTGTAGGGTATAGAGTGTAGTGTATAGAGTGTAGAATGTAGGGTATAGAGTGTAGAGTGTAGTGTATAGAGTGTAGGGTATAGAGTGTATGGTATAGAGTGTAGGGTATAGAGTGTATGGTATAGAGTGTAGAGTGTAGGGTATAGAGTGTATGGTATAGAGTGTAGGGTATAGAGTGTAGAGTGTAGGGTATAGAGTGTATGGTACAGAGTGTAGGGTGTATGGTATAGAGTGTAGGGTATAGAGTGTAGAGTGTAGGGTATAGAGTGTATGGTATAGAGTATAGAGTGCATGGTATAGAGTGTATGGTATAGAGTGTAGGGTATAGAGTGTAGAGTGTAGGGTATAGAGTGTAGGGTATAGAGTGTAGAGTGTAGGGTATAGAGTGTAGGGTATAGAGTGAAGGGTATAGAGTGTAAAGTGTAGGGTATAGAGTGTAGGGTATAGAATGTAGAGTGTAGGGTATAGAGTGTATGGTATAGAGTGTAGGGAATAGAGTGTAGAGTGTAGGGTATAGAGTGTATGGTATAGAGTGTAGGGTATAGAGTGTATGGTATAGAGTAGGATGTAGAGTGTAGAGTGTAGGGTATAGAGTGTAGAGTTTAGAGTGTAGGGTATAGAGTGTAGGGTATAGAGTGTAGAGTGTAGGGTATAGAGTGTATGGTATAGAGTGTAGGGTGTAGGGTATAGAGTGTATGGTATAGAGTGTAGGGTATAGAGTGTAGAGTGTAGGGTATAGAGTGTAGGGTATAGAGTGTAGGGTATAGAGTGTAGGGTATAGAGTGTAGAGTGTAGGGTATATAGTGTAGAGTGTAGGGTATAGAGTGTATGGTAAAGAGTGTAGGGTATAGAGTGTAGGGTATAGAGTGTAGAGTGTAGGGTATAGAGTGTAGAGTGTGAAGTATAGAGTGTAGGGTATAGAGTGTATGGTATAGAGTGTATGGTATAGACTGTAGGGTATATAGTGTAAGGTATTTAGTGTAGGGTATAGAGTGTAGAGTGTAGGGTATAGAGTGTAGGGTATAGAGTGTAGAGTGTAGGGTGTAGAGTGTAGGGTATAGAGTGTAGGGTGTAGGGTGTAGAGTGTATGGTATAGAGTGTAGGGTATAGAGTGTAGAGTTTAGAGTGTAGGGTATAGATTGTAGGGTGTAGAGTGTAGGGTATAGAGTGTAGGGTATAGAGTGTAGGGTATAGAGTATAGAGTGTAGGGTATAGAGTGTAGGGTATAGAGTGTAGGGTATAGAGTGTAGGGTATAGAGTGTAGGGTATAGAGTGTAGATTGTAGGGTATAGAGTGTATGGTATAGAGTATAGAGTGCATGGTATAGAGTGTATGGTATAGAGTGTAGGGTATAGAGTGTAGAGTGTAGGGTATAGAGTGTAGGGTCTAGAGTATAGAGTGTATGGTATAGAGTGTAGGGTATAGAGTGTAGAGTGTAGGGTATAGAGTGTAGAGTGTATGGTATAGAGTGTAGGGTATAGAGTGTAGAGTTTAGAGTGTAGGGTATAGATTGTAGGGAGTAGAGTGTAGGGTATAGAGTGTAGGGTATAGAGTGTAGGGTATAGAGTATAGAGTGTAGGGTATAGAGTGTAGGGTATAGAGTGTATGGTATATAGTGTAGGGTGTAGGGTATAGAGTGTATGGTATAGAGTGTAGGGTATAGAGTGTAGAGTGTATGGTATAGAGTGTATGGTATAGAGTGTAGGGTATAGAGTGTAGGGTATAGAGTGTAGAGTGTAGGGTATAGAGTGTAGAGTGTAGGGTATAGAGTGTATGGTAAAGAGTGTATGGTATAGAGTGTATAGTGTAGGGTATAGAGTGTAGAGTGTGAGGTATAGAGTGTAGGGTATAGAGTGTAGGGTATAGAGCGTAGAGTGTAGGGTATAGAGTGTATGGTATAGAGTGTAGGGTATAGAGTGTAGGGTATAGAGTGTATGGTATAGAGTGTAAGGTATAGAGTGTAGGGTATAGAGTGTACGGTGTAGGGTATAGAGTGTAGAGTGTAGGGTATAGAGTGTATGTTTTAGAGTGTAGGGTGTAGGGTATAGAGTGTATGGTATTGAGTGTAGGGTTTAGATTGTAGGGTATAGAGTGTAGAGTATAGAGTGTAGGGTATAGAGTGTAGAGTGTAGGGTATAGAGTGTAGGGTATAGAGTGTAGATTGTAGGGTATAGAGTGTAGGGTACAGAATGTCGAGTGTAGGGTATAGAGTGTATGGTATAGAGTGTAGGGTATAGAGTGTAGGGTATAAAGTGTATGGAACAGAGAGTAGGGTGTATGGTATAGAGTGTAGGGTATAGAGTGTAGGATGTAGAGTGTAGAGTGTAGGGTATAGAGTGTATGGTATAGAGTGTAGAATGTAGGGTATAGAGTGTATGGTATAGAGTGTAGGGTATAGAGTGTAGAGTGTAGGGTATAGAGTGTAGGGTATAGAGTGTAGAGTGTAGGGTATAGAGTGTAGGGTATAGAGTGAAGGGTATAGAATGTAGAGTGTAGGGTATAGAGTGTATGGTATAGAGTGTACGGTGTAGGGTATAGAGTGTAGAGTGTAGGGTATAGAGTGTATGTTTTAGAGTGTAGGGTGTAGGGTATAGAGTGTATGGTATTGAGTGTAGGGTTTAGATTGTAGGGTATAGAGTGTAGAGTATAGAGTGTAGGGTATAGAGTGTAGAGTGTAGGGTATAGAGTGTAGGGTATAGAGTGTAGATTGTAGGGTATAGAGTGTAGGGTATAGAGTGTATGGTATAGAGTGTAGGGTGTAGAGTGTAGGGTATAGAGTGTAGGGTATAGAGTGTAGAGTGTATGGTATAGAGTGTAGGGTATAGAGTGTAGAGTTTAGAGTGTAGGGTATAGATTGTAGGGTGTAGAGTGTAGGGTATAGAGTGTAGGGTATAGAGTGTAGGGTATAGAGTATAGAGTGTAGGGTATAGAGTGTAGGGTATAGAGTGTATGGTATAGAGTGTAGGGTATAGAGTGTATGGTATAGAGTGTAGGGTATAGAGTGTAGAGCGTAGGGTATAGAGTGTAGGGTATAGAGTGTAGGGTATAGAGTGTAGGGTATAGAGTGTAGATTGTAGGGTATAGAGTGTAGGGTATAGAGTGTATGGTATAGAGTGTAGGGTGTAGAGTGTAGGGTATAGAGTGTAGGGTATAGAGTGTAGAGTTTAGAATGTAGGGTATAGATTGTAGGGTGTAGAGTGTAGGGTATAGAGTGTAGGGTATAGAATGTAGGGTATAGAGTCTAGAGTGTAGGGTATAGAGTGTATGGTATACAGTGTAGGGTATAGGGTATAGAGTGTAGGGTATAGAGTGTAGGATATGGAGTGTATGGTAAAGAGTGTATGGTATAGAGTGTAGAGTGTAGGGTATAGAGTGTAGAGTGTAGGGTTTAGAGTGTAGAGTGTAAGGTAGAGTGTAGGGTATAGAGTGTAGAGTGTAGGGTATAAAGTGTAGGGTATAGAGTGTATGGTATAGAGTGTAGGGTATAGAGTGTATGGTATAGAGTGTAGAGTGTAGGGTATAGAGTGTATGGTATAGAGTGTAGGGTATAGAGTGTAGAGTGTAGGGTATAGAGTGTATGGTACAGAGTGTAGGGTGTATGGTATAGAGTGTAGGGTATAGAGTGTAGGATGTAGAGTGTAGAGTGTAGGGTATAGAGTGTATGGTATAGAGTGTAGAATGTAGGGTATAGAGTGTATGGTATAGAGTATAGAGTGTAGGGTATAGAGTGTAGGGTTTAGATTGTAGGGTATAGAGTGTAGAGTATAGAGTGTAGGGTATAGAGTGTAGAGTGTAGGGTATAGAGTGTAGGGTATAGAGTGTAGATTGTAGGGTATAGAGTGTAGGGTATAGAGTGTAGAGTGTAGGGTATAGAGTATAGGGTATAATGTATAGAGTGTAAGGTATAGAATGTAGAGTGTAGGGTATAGAGTGTAAGGTACAGAGTGTAGAGTGTAGGGTGTAAAGTGTAGAGTGTAGGTTATAGGGTGTATGGTATAGAGTGTACGGTGTAGGGTATAGAGTGTAGAGTGTAGGGTATAGAGTGTATGTTTTAGAGTGTAGAGTGTAGGGTATAGAGTGTATGGTATTGAGTGTAGGGTTTAGATTGTAGGGTATAGAGTGTAGAGTATAGAGTGTAGGGTATAGAGTGTAGAGTGTAGGGTATAGAGTGTAGGGTATAGAGTGTAGAGTGTAGGGTATAGAGTGTAGGGTATAGAGTGAAGGGTATAGAGTGTAAAGTGTAGGGTATAGAGAGTAGGGTATAGAATGTAGAGTGTAGGGTATAGAGTGTATGGTATAGAGTGTAGGGTATAGAGTGTAGAGTGTAGGGTATAGAGGGTATGGTATAGAGTGTAGGGTATAGAGTGTATGGTATAGAGTAGGGTGTAGAGTGTAGAGTGTAGGGTATAGAGTGTAGAGTTTAGAGTGTAGGGTATAGAGTGTAGGGTATAGAGGGTAGAGTGTAGGGTATAGAGTGTAGGGTATAGAGTGTAGGGTATAGAGTGTAGGGTATAGAGTGTAATGTACAGAGTGTAGAGTGTAGGGTATAGAGTGTATGGTATAGAGTGTAGAATGTAGGGTATAGAGTGTATGGTATAGAGTATAGAGTGTAGGGTATAGAGTGTAGGGTTTAGATTGTAGGGTATAGAGTGTAGAGTATAGAGTGTAGGGTATAGAGTGTAGAGTGTAGGGTATAGAGTGTAGGGTATAGAGTGTAGATTGTAGGGTATAGAGTGTAGGGTATAGAGTGTAGAGTGTAGGGTATAGAGTATAGGGTATAATGTATAGAGTGTAAGGTATAGAATGTAGAGTGTAGGGTATAGAGTGTAAGGTACAGAGTGTAGAGTGTAGGGTGTAAAGTGTAGAGTGTAGGTTATAGGGTGTATGGTATAGAGTGTAGGGTATAGAGTGTAGAGTGTAGGGTATAGAGTGTAGGGTATAGAGTGTAGAGTGTAGGGTATAGAGTGTATGGTATAGAGTGTACGGTGTAGGGTATAGAGTGTAGAGTGTAGGGTATAGAGTGTATGTTTTAGAGTGTAGAGTGTAGGGTATAGAGTGTATGGTATTGAGTGTAGGGTTTTATATTGTAGGGTATAGAGTGTAGAGTATCGAGTGTAGGGTATAGAGTGTAGAGTGTAGGGTATAGAGTGTAGAGTGTAGGGTATAGAGTGTAGGGTATAGAGTGAAGGGTATAGAGTGTAAAGTGTAGAGTTTAGAGTGTAGGGTATAGAGTGTAGGGTATAGAGGGTAGAGTGTAGGGTATAGAGTGTAGGGTATAGAGTGTAGGGTATAGAGTGTAGTGTATAGAGTGTAGAGTGTAGGGTATAGAGTGTAGAGTGTAGTGTATAGAGTGTAGGGTATAGAGTGTATGGTATAGAGTGTAGGGTATAGAGTGTAGAGTGTAGGGTATAGAGTGTATGGTACAGAGTGTAGGGTGTATGGTATAGAGTGTAGGGTATAGAGTGTAGAGTGTAGGGTATAGAGTGTATGGTATAGAGTATAGAGTGCATGGTATAGAGTGTATGGTATAGAGTGTAGGGTATAGAGTGTAGAGTGTAGGGTATAGAGTGTAGGGTATAGAGTGTAGAGTGTAGGGTATAGAGTGTAGGGTATAGAGTGAAGGGTATAGAGTGTAAAGTGTAGGGTATAGAGTGTAGGGTATAGAATGTAGAGTGTAGGGTATAGAGTGTATGGTATAGAGTGTAGGGTATAGAGTGTAGAGTGTAGGGTATAGAGTGTATGGTATAGAGTGTAGGGTATAGAGTGTATGGTATAGAGTAGGATGTAGAGTGTAGAGTGTAGGGTATAGAGTGTAGAGTTTAGAGTGTAGGGTATAGAGTGTAGGGTATAGAGTGTAGAGTGTAGGGTATAGAGTGTATGGTATAGAGTGTAGGGTGTAGGGTATAGAGTGTATGGTATAGAGTGTAGGGTATAGAGTGTAGAGTGTAGGGTATAGAGTGTAGGGTATAGAGTGTAGGGTATAGAGTGTAGGGTATAGAGTGTAGAGTGTAGGGTATATAGTGTAGAGTGTAGGGTATAGAGTGTATGGTAAAGAGTGTAGGGTATAGAGTGTAGGGTATAGAGTGTAGAGTGTAGGGTATAGAGTGTAGAGTGTGAAGTATAGAGTGTAGGGTATAGAGTGTATGGTATAGAGTGTATGGTATAGACTGTAGGGTATATAGTGTAAGGTATTTAGTGTAGGGTATAGAGTGTAGAGTGTAGGGTATAGAGTGTAGGGTATAGAGTGTAGAGTGTAGGGTGTAGAGTGTAGGGTAAAAGTGTAGGGTGTAGGGTGTAGAGTGTATGGTATAGAGTGTAGGGTATAGAGTGTAGAGTTTAGAGTGTAGGGTATAGATTGTAGGGTGTAGAGTGTAGGGTATAGAGTATAGGGTATAGAGTGTAGGGTATAGAGTATAGAGTGTAGGGTATAGAGTGTAGGGTATAGAGTGTAGGGTATAGAGTGTAGGGTATAGAGTGTAGGGTATAGAGTGTAGATTGTAGGGTATAGAGTGTATGGTATAGAGTATAGAGTGCATGGTATAGAGTGTATGGTATAGAGTGTAGGGTATTGAGTGTAGAGTGTAGGGTATAGAGTGTAGGGTCTAGAGTATAGAGTGTATGGTATAGAGTGTAGGGTATAGAGTGTAGAGTGTAGGGTATAGAGTGTAGGGTATAGAGTGTAGAGTGTATGGTATAGAGTGTAGGGTATAGAGTGTAGAGTTTAGAGTGTAGGGTATAGATTGTAGGGTGTAGAGTGTAGGGTATAGAGTGTAGGGTATAGAGTGTAGGGTATAGAGTATAGAGTGTAGGGTATAGAGTGTAGGGTATAGAGTGTATGGTATATAGTGTAGGGTGTAGGGTATAGAGTGTATGGTATAGAGTGTAGGGTATAGAGTGTAGAGGGTATGGTATAGAGTGTATGGTATAGAGTGTAGGGTATAGAGTGTAGAGTGTAGGGTATAGAGTGTAGAGTGTAGGGTATAGAGTGTATGGTAAAGAGTGTATGGTATAGAGTGTATAGTGTAGGGTATAGAGTGTAGAGTGTGAGGTATAGAGTGTAGGGTATAGAGTGTAGGGTATAGAGCGTAGAGTGTAGGGTATAGAGTGTATGGTATAGTGTAGGGTATAGAGTGTAGGGTATAGAGTGTATGGTATAGAGTGTAAGGTATAGAGTGTAGGGTATAGAGTGTAGAGTGTAGGGTATAGAGTGTAGGGTATAGAGTGTAGAGTGTAGGGTATAGAGTGTAGGGTATAGAGTGAAGGGTATAGAGTGTAAAGTGTAGGGTATAGAGTGTAGGGTATAGAATGTAGAGTGTAGGGTATAGAGTGTATGGTATAGAGTGTAGGGTATAGAGTGTAGAGTGTAGGGTATAGAGTGTATGGTATAGAGTGTAGGGTATAGAGTGTATGGTATAGAGTAGGGTGTAGAGTGTAGAGTGTAGGGTATAGAGTGTAGAGTTTAGAGTGTAGGGTATAGAGTGTAGGGTATAGAGGGTAGAGTGTAGGGTATAGAGTGTAGGGTATAGAGTGTAGGGTATAGAGTGTAGGGTATAGAGTGTAGTGTATAGAGTGTAGAGTGTAGGGTATAGAGTGTATGGTATAGAGTGTAGAATGTAGGGTATAGAGTGTATGGTATAGAGTATAGAGTGTAGGGTATAGAGTGTAGGGTTTAGATTGTAGGGTATAGAGTGTAGAGTATAGAGTGTAGGGTATAGAGTGTAGAGTGTAGGGTATAGAGTGTAGGGTATAGAGTGTAGATTGTAGGGTATAGAGTGTAGGGTATAGAGTGTAGAGTGTAGGGTATAGAGTATAGGGTATAATGTATAGAGTGTAAGGTATAGAATGTAGAGTGTAGGGTATAGAGTGTAAGGTACAGAGTGTAGAGTGTAGGGTGTAAAGTGTAGAGTGTAGGTTATAGGGTGTATGGTATAGAGTGTAGGGTATAGAGTGTAGAGTGTAGGGTATAGAGTGTAGGGTATAGAGTGTAGAGTGTAGGGTATAGAGTGTATGGTATAGAGTGTACGGTGTAGGGTATAGAGTGTAGAGTGTAGGGTATAGAGTGTATGTTTTAGAGTGTAGAGTGTAGGGTATAGAGTGTATGGTATTGAGTGTAGGGTTTTATATTGTAGGGTATAGAGTGTAGAGTATAGAGTGTAGGGTATAGAGTGTAGAGTGTAGGGTATAGAGTGTAGGGTATAGAGTGTAGAGTGTAGGGTATAGAGTGTAGGGTATAGAGTGAAGGGTATAGAGTGTAAAGTGTAGGGTATAGAGTGTAGGGTATAGAATGTAGAGTGTAGGGTATAGAGTGTATGGTATAGAGTGTAGGGTATAGAGTGTAGAGTGTAGGGTATAGAGTGTATGGTATAGAGTGTAGGGTATAGAGTGTATGGTATAGAGTAGGGTGTAGAGTGTAGAGTGTAGAGTTTAGAGTGTAGGGTATAGAGTGTAGGGTATAGAGTGTAGAGTTTAGAGTGTAGGGTATAGAGTGTAGGGTATAGAGGGTAGAGTGTAGGGTATAGAGTGTAGGGTATAGAGTGTAGGGTATAGAGTGTAGTGTATAGAGTGTAGAGTGTAGGGTATAGAGTGTAGAGTGTAGTGTATAGAGTGTAGGGTATAGAGTGTATGGTATAGAGTGTAGGGTATAGAGTGTATGGTATAGAGTGTAGAGTGTAGGGTATAGAGTGTATGGTATAGAGTGTAGGGTATAGAGTGTAGAGTGTAGGGTATAGAGTGTATGGTACAGAGTGTAGGGTGTATGGTATAGAGTGTAGGGTATAGAGTGTAGAGTGTAGGGTATAGAGTGTATGGTATAGAGTATAGAGTGCATGGTATAGAGTGTATGGTATAGAGTGTAGGGTATAGAGTGTAGAGTGTAGGGTATAGAGTGTAGGGTATAGAGTGTAGAGTGTAGGGTATAGAGTGTAGGGTATAGAGTGAAGGGTATAGAGTGTAAAGTGTAGGGTATAGAGTGTAGGGTATAGAATGTAGAGTGTAGGGTATAGAGTGTATGGTATAGAGTGTAGGGAATAGAGTGTAGAGTGTAGGGTATAGAGTGTATGGTATAGAGTGTAGGGTATAGAGTGTATGGTATAGAGTAGGATGTAGA
This sequence comes from Ranitomeya imitator, assembly GCF_032444005.1. Taxonomy (NCBI): domain Eukaryota; kingdom Metazoa; phylum Chordata; class Amphibia; order Anura; family Dendrobatidae; genus Ranitomeya; species Ranitomeya imitator. The sequence goes on from NC_091291.1 coordinate 61,334,198, forward strand.
GTGTAGAGTGTAGGGTATAGAGTGTAGAGTTTAGAGTGTAGGGTATAGAGTGTAGGGTATAGAGTGTAGAGTGTAGGGTATAGAGTGTATGGTATAGAGTGTAGGGTGTAGGGTATAGAGTGTATGGTATAGAGTGTAGGGTATAGAGTGTAGAGTGTAGGGTATAGAGTGTAGGGTATAGAGTGTAGGGTATAGAGTGTAGGGTATAGAGTGTAGAGTGTAGGGTATATAGTGTAGAGTGTAGGGTATAGAGTGTATGGTAAAGAGTGTAGGGTATAGAGTGTAGGGTATAGAGTGTAGAGTGTAGGGTATAGAGTGTAGAGTGTGAAGTATAGAGTGTAGGGTATAGAGTGTATGGTATAGAGTGTATGGTATAGACTGTAGGGTATATAGTGTAAGGTATTTAGTGTAGGGTATAGAGTGTAGAGTGTAGGGTATAGAGTGTAGGGTATAGAGTGTAGAGTGTAGGGTGTAGAGTGTAGGGTATAGAGTGTAGGGTGTAGGGTGTAGAGTGTATGGTATAGAGTGTAGGGTATAGAGTGTAGAGTTTAGAGTGTAGGGTATAGATTGTAGGGTGTAGAGTGTAGGGTATAGAGTGTAGGGTATAGAGTGTAGGGTATAGAGTATAGAGTGTAGGGTATAGAGTGTAGGGTATAGAGTGTAGGGTATAGAGTGTAGGGTATAGAGTGTAGGGTATAGAGTGTAGATTGTAGGGTATAGAGTGTATGGTATAGAGTATAGAGTGCATGGTATAGAGTGTATGGTATAGAGTGTAGGGTATAGAGTGTAGAGTGTAGGGTATAGAGTGTAGGGTCTAGAGTATAGAGTGTATGGTATAGAGTGTAGGGTATAGAGTGTAGAGTGTAGGGTATAGAGTGTAGAGTGTATGGTATAGAGTGTAGGGTATAGAGTGTAGAGTTTAGAGTGTAGGGTATAGATTGTAGGGAGTAGAGTGTAGGGTATAGAGTGTAGGGTATAGAGTGTAGGGTATAGAGTATAGAGTGTAGGGTATAGAGTGTAGGGTATAGAGTGTATGGTATATAGTGTAGGGTGTAGGGTATAGAGTGTATGGTATAGAGTGTAGGGTATAGAGTGTAGAGTGTATGGTATAGAGTGTATGGTATAGAGTGTAGGGTATAGAGTGTAGGGTATAGAGTGTAGAGTGTAGGGTATAGAGTGTAGAGTGTAGGGTATAGAGTGTATGGTAAAGAGTGTATGGTATAGAGTGTATAGTGTAGGGTATAGAGTGTAGAGTGTGAGGTATAGAGTGTAGGGTATAGAGTGTAGGGTATAGAGCGTAGAGTGTAGGGTATAGAGTGTATGGTATAGAGTGTAGGGTATAGAGTGTAGGGTATAGAGTGTATGGTATAGAGTGTAAGGTATAGAGTGTAGGGTATAGAGTGTACGGTGTAGGGTATAGAGTGTAGAGTGTAGGGTATAGAGTGTATGTTTTAGAGTGTAGGGTGTAGGGTATAGAGTGTATGGTATTGAGTGTAGGGTTTAGATTGTAGGGTATAGAGTGTAGAGTATAGAGTGTAGGGTATAGAGTGTAGAGTGTAGGGTATAGAGTGTAGGGTATAGAGTGTAGATTGTAGGGTATAGAGTGTAGGGTACAGAATGTCGAGTGTAGGGTATAGAGTGTATGGTATAGAGTGTAGGGTATAGAGTGTAGGGTATAAAGTGTATGGAACAGAGAGTAGGGTGTATGGTATAGAGTGTAGGGTATAGAGTGTAGGATGTAGAGTGTAGAGTGTAGGGTATAGAGTGTATGGTATAGAGTGTAGAATGTAGGGTATAGAGTGTATGGTATAGAGTGTAGGGTATAGAGTGTAGAGTGTAGGGTATAGAGTGTAGGGTATAGAGTGTAGAGTGTAGGGTATAGAGTGTAGGGTATAGAGTGAAGGGTATAGAATGTAGAGTGTAGGGTATAGAGTGTATGGTATAGAGTGTACGGTGTAGGGTATAGAGTGTAGAGTGTAGGGTATAGAGTGTATGTTTTAGAGTGTAGGGTGTAGGGTATAGAGTGTATGGTATTGAGTGTAGGGTTTAGATTGTAGGGTATAGAGTGTAGAGTATAGAGTGTAGGGTATAGAGTGTAGAGTGTAGGGTATAGAGTGTAGGGTATAGAGTGTAGATTGTAGGGTATAGAGTGTAGGGTATAGAGTGTATGGTATAGAGTGTAGGGTGTAGAGTGTAGGGTATAGAGTGTAGGGTATAGAGTGTAGAGTGTATGGTATAGAGTGTAGGGTATAGAGTGTAGAGTTTAGAGTGTAGGGTATAGATTGTAGGGTGTAGAGTGTAGGGTATAGAGTGTAGGGTATAGAGTGTAGGGTATAGAGTATAGAGTGTAGGGTATAGAGTGTAGGGTATAGAGTGTATGGTATAGAGTGTAGGGTATAGAGTGTATGGTATAGAGTGTAGGGTATAGAGTGTAGAGCGTAGGGTATAGAGTGTAGGGTATAGAGTGTAGGGTATAGAGTGTAGGGTATAGAGTGTAGATTGTAGGGTATAGAGTGTAGGGTATAGAGTGTATGGTATAGAGTGTAGGGTGTAGAGTGTAGGGTATAGAGTGTAGGGTATAGAGTGTAGAGTTTAGAATGTAGGGTATAGATTGTAGGGTGTAGAGTGTAGGGTATAGAGTGTAGGGTATAGAATGTAGGGTATAGAGTCTAGAGTGTAGGGTATAGAGTGTATGGTATACAGTGTAGGGTATAGGGTATAGAGTGTAGGGTATAGAGTGTAGGATATGGAGTGTATGGTAAAGAGTGTATGGTATAGAGTGTAGAGTGTAGGGTATAGAGTGTAGAGTGTAGGGTTTAGAGTGTAGAGTGTAAGGTAGAGTGTAGGGTATAGAGTGTAGAGTGTAGGGTATAAAGTGTAGGGTATAGAGTGTATGGTATAGAGTGTAGGGTATAGAGTGTATGGTATAGAGTGTAGAGTGTAGGGTATAGAGTGTATGGTATAGAGTGTAGGGTATAGAGTGTAGAGTGTAGGGTATAGAGTGTATGGTACAGAGTGTAGGGTGTATGGTATAGAGTGTAGGGTATAGAGTGTAGGATGTAGAGTGTAGAGTGTAGGGTATAGAGTGTATGGTATAGAGTGTAGAATGTAGGGTATAGAGTGTATGGTATAGAGTATAGAGTGTAGGGTATAGAGTGTAGGGTTTAGATTGTAGGGTATAGAGTGTAGAGTATAGAGTGTAGGGTATAGAGTGTAGAGTGTAGGGTATAGAGTGTAGGGTATAGAGTGTAGATTGTAGGGTATAGAGTGTAGGGTATAGAGTGTAGAGTGTAGGGTATAGAGTATAGGGTATAATGTATAGAGTGTAAGGTATAGAATGTAGAGTGTAGGGTATAGAGTGTAAGGTACAGAGTGTAGAGTGTAGGGTGTAAAGTGTAGAGTGTAGGTTATAGGGTGTATGGTATAGAGTGTACGGTGTAGGGTATAGAGTGTAGAGTGTAGGGTATAGAGTGTATGTTTTAGAGTGTAGAGTGTAGGGTATAGAGTGTATGGTATTGAGTGTAGGGTTTAGATTGTAGGGTATAGAGTGTAGAGTATAGAGTGTAGGGTATAGAGTGTAGAGTGTAGGGTATAGAGTGTAGGGTATAGAGTGTAGAGTGTAGGGTATAGAGTGTAGGGTATAGAGTGAAGGGTATAGAGTGTAAAGTGTAGGGTATAGAGTGTAGGGTATAGAATGTAGAGTGTAGGGTATAGAGTGTATGGTATAGAGTGTAGGGTATAGAGTGTAGAGTGTAGGGTATAGAGTGTATGGTATAGAGTGTAGGGTATAGAGTGTATGGTATAGAGTAGGGTGTAGAGTGTAGAGTGTAGGGTATAGAGTGTAGAGTTTAGAGTGTAGGGTATAGAGTGTAGGGTATAGAGGGTAGAGTGTAGGGTATAGAGTGTAGGGTATAGAGTGTAGGGTATAGAGTGTAGGGTATAGAGTGTAATGTACAGAGTGTAGAGTGTAGGGTATAGAGTGTATGGTATAGAGTGTAGAATGTAGGGTATAGAGTGTATGGTATAGAGTATAGAGTGTAGGGTATAGAGTGTAGGGTTTAGATTGTAGGGTATAGAGTGTAGAGTATAGAGTGTAGGGTATAGAGTGTAGAGTGTAGGGTATAGAGTGTAGGGTATAGAGTGTAGATTGTAGGGTATAGAGTGTAGGGTATAGAGTGTAGAGTGTAGGGTATAGAGTATAGGGTATAATGTATAGAGTGTAAGGTATAGAATGTAGAGTGTAGGGTATAGAGTGTAAGGTACAGAGTGTAGAGTGTAGGGTGTAAAGTGTAGAGTGTAGGTTATAGGGTGTATGGTATAGAGTGTAGGGTATAGAGTGTAGAGTGTAGGGTATAGAGTGTAGGGTATAGAGTGTAGAGTGTAGGGTATAGAGTGTATGGTATAGAGTGTACGGTGTAGGGTATAGAGTGTAGAGTGTAGGGTATAGAGTGTATGTTTTAGAGTGTAGAGTGTAGGGTATAGAGTGTATGGTATTGAGTGTAGGGTTTTATATTGTAGGGTATAGAGTGTAGAGTATCGAGTGTAGGGTATAGAGTGTAGAGTGTAGGGTATAGAGTGTAGAGTGTAGGGTATAGAGTGTAGGGTATAGAGTGAAGGGTATAGAGTGTAAAGTGTAGAGTTTAGAGTGTAGGGTATAGAGTGTAGGGTATAGAGGGTAGAGTGTAGGGTATAGAGTGTAGGGTATAGAGTGTAGGGTATAGAGTGTAGTGTATAGAGTGTAGAGTGTAGGGTATAGAGTGTAGAGTGTAGTGTATAGAGTGTAGGGTATAGAGTGTATGGTATAGAGTGTAGGGTATAGAGTGTAGAGTGTAGGGTATAGAGTGTATGGTACAGAGTGTAGGGTGTATGGTATAGAGTGTAGGGTATAGAGTGTAGAGTGTAGGGTATAGAGTGTATGGTATAGAGTATAGAGTGCATGGTATAGAGTGTATGGTATAGAGTGTAGGGTATAGAGTGTAGAGTGTAGGGTATAGAGTGTAGGGTATAGAGTGTAGAGTGTAGGGTATAGAGTGTAGGGTATAGAGTGAAGGGTATAGAGTGTAAAGTGTAGGGTATAGAGTGTAGGGTATAGAATGTAGAGTGTAGGGTATAGAGTGTATGGTATAGAGTGTAGGGTATAGAGTGTAGAGTGTAGGGTATAGAGTGTATGGTATAGAGTGTAGGGTATAGAGTGTATGGTATAGAGTAGGATGTAGAGTGTAGAGTGTAGGGTATAGAGTGTAGAGTTTAGAGTGTAGGGTATAGAGTGTAGGGTATAGAGTGTAGAGTGTAGGGTATAGAGTGTATGGTATAGAGTGTAGGGTGTAGGGTATAGAGTGTATGGTATAGAGTGTAGGGTATAGAGTGTAGAGTGTAGGGTATAGAGTGTAGGGTATAGAGTGTAGGGTATATAGTGTAGGGTATAGAGTGTAGAGTGTAGGGTATATAGTGTAGAGTGTAGGGTATAGAGTGTATGGTAAAGAGTGTAGGGTATAGAGTGTAGGGTATAGAGTGTAGAGTGTAGGGTATAGAGTGTAGAGTGTGAAGTATAGAGTGTAGGGTATAGAGTGTATGGTATAGAGTGTATGGTATAGACTGTAGGGTATATAGTGTAAGGTATTTAGTGTAGGGTATAGAGTGTAGAGTGTAGGGTATAGAGTGTAGGGTATAGAGTGTAGAGTGTAGGGTGTAGAGTGTAGGGTAAAAAGTGTAGGGTGTAGGGTGTAGAGTGTATGGTATAGAGTGTAGGGTATAGAGTGTAGAGTTTAGAGTGTAGGGTATAGATTGTAGGGTGTAGAGTGTAGGGTATAGAGTATAGGGTATAGAGTGTAGGGTATAGAGTATAGAGTGTAGGGTATAGAGTGTAGGGTATAGAGTGTAGGGTATAGAGTGTAGGGTATAGAGTGTAGGGTATAGAGTGTAGATTGTAGGGTATAGAGTGTATGGTATAGAGTATAGAGTGCATGGTATAGAGTGTATGGTATAGAGTGTAGGGTATTGAGTGTAGAGTGTAGGGTATAGAGTGTAGGGTCTAGAGTATAGAGTGTATGGTATAGAGTGTAGGGTATAGAGTGTAGAGTGTAGGGTATAGAGTGTAGGGTATAGAGTGTAGAGTGTATGGTATAGAGTGTAGGGTATAGAGTGTAGAGTTTAGAGTGTAGGGTATAGATTGTAGGGTGTAGAGTGTAGGGTATAGAGTGTAGGGTATAGAGTGTAGGGTATAGAGTATAGAGTGTAGGGTATAGAGTGTAGGGTATAGAGTGTATGGTATATAGTGTAGGGTGTAGGGTATAGAGTGTATGGTATAGAGTGTAGGGTATAGAGTGTAGAGGGTATGGTATAGAGTGTATGGTATAGAGTGTAGGGTATAGAGTGTAGAGTGTAGGGTATAGAGTGTAGAGTGTAGGGTATAGAGTGTATGGTAAAGAGTGTATGGTATAGAGTGTATAGTGTAGGGTATAGAGTGTAGAGTGTGAGGTATAGAGTGTAGGGTATAGAGTGTAGGGTATAGAGCGTAGAGTGTAGGGTATAGAGTGTATGGTATAGTGTAGGGTATAGAGTGTAGGGTATAGAGTGTATGGTATAGAGTGTAAGGTATAGAGTGTAGGGTATAGAGTGTAGAGTGTAGGGTATAGAGTGTAGGGTATAGAGTGTAGAGTGTAGGGTATAGTGTGTAGGGTATAGAGTGTAGGGTATAGAGTGTAGAGTGTAGGGTATAGAGTGTATGGTATAGAGTGTAGGGTATAGAGTGTAAAGTGTAGGGTATAGTGTGTAAGGTATAGAATGTAGGGTATAGAGTGTAGGGTATAGAGTGTATGGTATAGAGTGTAGGGTATAGAGTGTAGAGTGTAGGGTATAGAGTGTAGGGTATAGAGTGTAGAGTGTATGGTATAGAGTGTAGGGTATAGAGTGTAGAGTTTAGAGTGTAGGGTATAGATTGTAGGGTGTAGAGTGTAGGGTATAGAGTGTAGGGTATAGAGTGTAGGGTATAGAGTATAGAGTGTAGGGTATAGAGTGTAGGGTATAGAGTGTATGGTATATAGTGTAGGGTGTAGGGTATAGAGTGTATGGTATAGAGTGTAGGGTATAGAGTGTAGAGTGTATGGTATAGAGTGTATGGTATAGAGTGTAGGGTATAGAGTGTAGGGTATAGAGTGTAGAGTGTAGGGTATAGAGTGTAGAGTGTAGGGTATAGAGTGTATGGTAAAGAGTGTATGGTATAGAGTGTATAGTGTAGGGTATAGAGTGTAGAGTGTGAGGTATAGAGTGTAGGGTATAGAGTGTAGGGTATAGAGCGTAGAGTGTAGGGTATAGAGTGTATGGTATAGAGTGTAGGGTATAGAGTGTAGGGTATAGAGTGTATGGTATAGAGTGTAAGGTATAGAGTGTAGGGTATAGAGTGTAGAGTGTAGGGTATAGAGTGTAGGGTATAGAGTGTAGAGTGTAGGGTATAGTGTGTAGGGTATAGAGTGTAGGGTATAGAGTGTAGAGTGTAGGGTATAGAGTGTATGGTATAGAGTGTAGGGTATAGAGTGTAAAGTGTAGGGTATAGTGTGTAAGGTATAGAATGTAGGGTATAGAGTGTAGGGTATAGAGTGTATGGTATAGAGTGTAGGGTATAGAGTGTAGGGTACAGAGTGTAGGGTATAGAGTTTATGGTATAGAGTGTAGGGTATAGAGTATAGTGTGTAGGGTATAGAGTATAGAGTGTAGAGTGTAGGGTATAGAGTGTAGGGTATAGAGGGTAGAGTTTAGAGTGTAGGGTGTATAGTGTAGGGTATAGAGTGTAGGGTATAGAGTGTAGAGTGTAGGGTATAGGGTGCATGGTATAGAGTGTAGGGTATAGAGTGTAGAGTGTAGGGTATAGAGTGTAGGGTATAGAGTGTATGGTATAGAGTGTAGAGTGCAGAGTGTAGAGTTTAGAGTGTAGGGTATATAGTGTAGGGTATAGAGCGTAGAGTGTAGGGCATAGAGTGTAGGGTATAGAGTGTAGGGTATAGAGTGTAGTGTAGGGTATAGAGTGTAGGGTATAGAGTGTAGGGTATAGAGTGTATGGTGTAGGGTATAGAGTGTATGGTGTAGGGTATAGAGTGTATGGTATAGAGTGTAGGGAATAGAGTGTAGAGTGTAGGGTATAGAGTGTATTGTATAGAGTGTAGGGTATAGAGTGTAGAGTGTAGGGTATAGAGTGTAGGGTATAGAGTGTAGGGTATAGAGTAGAGTGTAGGGTATAGAGTGTAGGGTAGAGAGTGAAGGGTATAGAGTGTAGAGTGTAGCGTTTAGAGTGTAGAGTGTATGGTAGAGTGTAGGGTATAGAGTGTAGAGTGTATCGTATAGAGTGTAGGGTATAGAGTGTATGGTATAGAGTGTAGGGTATAGAATGTAGAGTGTAGGGTATAGAGTGTATGGTATAGAGTGTAGGGTATAGAGTGTAGAGTGTAGGGTATAGAGTGTATGGTACAGAGAGTAGGGTGTATGGTATAGAGTGTGGGGTATAGAGTGTAGGATGTAGAGTGTAGAGTGTAGGGTATAGAGTGTATGGTATAGAGTGTAGAATGTAGGGTATAGAGTGTATGGTATAGAGTGTAGGGTATAGAGTGTAGAGTGTAGGGTATAGAGTGTAGGGTAAAGAGTGTAGAGTGTAGGGTATAGAGTGTAGGGTATAGAGTGAAGGGTATAGAGTGTAGAGTGTAGGGTATAGAGTGTAGGGTATAGAATGTAGAGTGTAGGGTATAGAGTGTATGGTATAGAGTGTAGGGTATAGAATGTAGAGTGTAGGGTATAGAGTGTATGGTATAGAGTGTAGGGTATAGAGTGTAGGGTATAGAGTGTATGGTACATAGAGTAGGGTGTATGGTATAGAGTGTAGGGTATAGAGTGTAGGATGTAGAGTGTAGAGTGTAGGGTATAGAGTGTATGGTATAGAGTGTAGAATGTAGGGTATAGAGTGTATGGTATAGAGTGTAGGGTATAGAGTGTAGAGTGTAGGGTATAGAGTGTAGGGTATAGAGTGTAGAGTGTAGGGTTTAGAGTGTAGGGTATAGAGTGAAGGGTATAGAGTGTAGAGTGTAGGGTATAGAGTGTAGGGTATAGAATGTAGAGTGTAGGGTTTAGAGTGTATGGTATAGAGTGTACGGTGTAGGGTATAGAGTGTAGAGTGTAGAGTGTAGGGTATAGAGTGTATGGTATTGAGTGTAGGGTTTAGATTGTAGGGTATAGAGTGTAGAGTATAGAGTGTAGGGTATAGAGTATAGAGTGTAGGGTATAGAGTGTAGGGTATAGAGTGTAGATTGTAGGGTATAGAGTGTAGGGTATAGAGTGTATGGTATAGAGTGTAGGGTGTAGAGTGTAGGGTATAGAGTGTAGGGTATAGAGTGTAGAGTGTATGGTATAGAGTGTAGGGTATAGAGTGTAGAGTTTAGAGTGTAGGGTATAGATTGTAGGGTGTAGAGTGTAGGGTATAGAGTGTAGGGTATAGAGTGTAGGGTATAGAGTATAGAGTGTAGGGTATAGAGTGTAGGGTATAGAGTGTATGGTATAGAGTGTAGGGTATAGAGTGTAGAGTGTAGGGTATAGAGTGTAGGGTATAGAGTGTAGGGTATAGAGTGTAGGGTATTGAGTGTAGATTGTAGGGTATAGAGTGTAGGGTATAGAGTGTATGGTATAGAGGGTAGGGTGTAGAGTGTATGGTATAGAGTGTAGGGTATAGAGTGTAGAGTTTAGAATGTAGGGTATAGATTGTAGGGTGTAGAGTGTAGGGTATAGAGTGTAGGGTATAGAATGTAGGGTATAGAGTCTAGAGTGTAGGGTATAGAGTGTATGGTATAGAGTGTAGGGTATAGGGTATAGAGTGTAGGGTATAGAGTGTAGGGTATAGGGTATAGAGTGTAGGGTATAGAGTGTAGGGTATAGAGTGTAGAGTGTAGGGTATAGAGTGTATGGTAAAGAGTGTATGGTATAGAGTGTAGAGTGTAGGGTATAGAGTGTAGAGTGTAGGGTATAGAGTGTAGGGTATAGAGTGTATGGTATAGAGTGTAGGGTATAGAGTGTATGGTATAGAGTGTAGAGTGTAGGGTATAGAGTGTATGGTATAGAGTGTAGGGTATAGAGTGTAGGGTATAGAGTGTAGAGTGTAGGGTATAGAGTGTAGGGTATAGAGTGTAGAGTGTAGGGTATAGAGTGTAGGGTATAGAGTGTATGGTATAGAGTGTAGGGTATAGAGTGTATGGTATAGAGTGTAGAGTGTAGGGTATAGAGTGTATGGTAAAGAGTGTATGGTATAGAGTGTAGAGTGTAGGGTATAGAGTGTAGAGTGTAGGGTATAGAGTGTAGGGTATAGAGTGTATGGTATAGAGTGTAGGGTATAGAGTGTATGGTATAGAGTGTAGAGTGTAGGGTATAGAGTGTATGGTATAGAGTGTAGGGTATAGAGTGTAGAGTGTAGGGTATAGAGTGTATGGTACAGAGTGTAGGGTGTATGGTATAGAGTGTAGGGTATAGAGTGTAGGATGTAGAGTGTAGAGTGTAGGGTATAGAGTGTATGGTATAGAGTGTAGAATGTAGGGTATAGAGTGTATGGTATAGAGTATAGAGTGTAGGGTATAGAGTGTAGGTTTTAGATTGTAGGGTATAGAGTGTAGAGTATAGAGTGTAGGGTATAGAGTGTAGAGTGTAGGGTATAGAGTGTAGGGTATAGAGTGTACATTGTAGGGTATAGAGTGTAGGGTATAGAGTGTAGAGTGTAGGGTATAGATTATAGGGTATAATGTATAGAGTGTAAGGTATAGAATGTAGAGTGTAGGGTATAGAGTGTAAGGTACAGAGTGTAGAGTGTAGGGTGTAAAGTGTAGAGTGTAGGTTATAGGGTGTATGGTATAGAGTGTAGGGTATAGAGTGTAGAGTGTAGGGTATAGAGTGTAGGGTATAGAGTGTAGAGTGTAGGGTATAGAGTGTATGGTATAGAGTGTACGGTGTAGGGTATAGAGTGTAGAGTGTAGGGTATAGAGTGTATGTTTTAGAGTGTAGAGTGTAGGGTATAGAGTGTATGGTATTGAGTGTAGGGTTTAGATTGTAGGGTATAGAGTGTAGAGTATAGAGTGTAGGGTATAGAGTGTAGAGTGTAGGGTATAGAGTGTAGGGTATAGAGTGTAGAGTGTAGGGTATAGAGTGTAGGGTATAGAGTGAAGGGTATAGAGTGTAAAGTGTAGGGTATAGAGTGTAGGGTATAGAATGTAGAGTGTAGGGTATAGAGTGTATGGTATAGAGTGTAGGGTATAGAGTGTAGAGTGTAGGGTATAGAGTGTATGGTATAGAGTGTAGGGTATAGAGTGTATGGTATAGAGTAGGGTGTAGAGTGTAGAGTGTAGGGTATAGAGTGTAGAGTTTAGACTGTAGGGTATAGAGTGTAGGGTATAGAGGGTAGAGTGTAGGGTATAGAGTGTAGGGTATAGAGTGTAGGGTATAGAGTGAAGGGTATAGAGTGTAAAGTGTAGGGTATAGAGTGTAGGGTATAGAATGTAGAGTGTATGGTATAGAGTGTATGGTATAGAGTGTAGGGTATAGAGTGTAGAGTGTAGGGTATAGAGTGTATGGTATAGAGTGTAGGGTATAGAGTGTATGGTATAGAGTAGGGTGTAGAGTGTAGAGTGTAGGGTATAGAGTGTAGAGTTTAGACTGTAGGGTATAGAGTGTAGTGTATAGAGTGTAGAGTGTAGGGTATAGAGTGTAGAGTGTAGGGTATAGAGTGTAGGGTATAGAGTGTATGGTATAGAGTGTAGGGTATAGAGTGTATGGTATAGAGTGTAGAGTGTAGGGTATAGAGTGTATGGTATAGAGTGTAGGGTATAGAGTGTAGAGTGTAGGGTATCGAGTGTATGGTACAGAGTGTAGGGTGTATGGTATAGAGTGTAGGGTATAGAGTGTAGGATGTAGAGTGTAGAATGTAGGGTATAGAGTGTATGGTATAGAGTATAGAGTGCATGGTATAGAGTGTATGGTATAGAGTGTAGGGTATAGAGTGTAGAGTGTAGGGTATAGAGTGTAGGGTATAGAGTGTAGAGTGTAGGGTATAGAGTGTAGGGTATAGAGTGAAGGGTATAGAGTGTAAAGTGTAGGGTATAGAGTGTAGGGTATAGAATGTAGAGTGTAGGGTATAGAGTGTATGGTATAGAGTGTAGGGTATAGAGTGTAGATTGTAAGGTATAGAGTGTATGGTATAGAGTGTAGGGTATAGAGTGTATGGTATAGAGTAGGGTGTAGAGTGTAGAGTGTAGGGTATAGAGTGTAGAGTTTAGAGTGTAGGGTATAGAGTGTAGGGTATAGAGTGTAGAGTGTAGGGTATAGAGTGTATGGTATAGAGTGTAGGGTGTAGGGTATAGAGTGTATGGTATAGAGTGTAGGGTATAGAGTGTAGAGTGTAGGGTATAGAGTGTAGGGTATAGAGTGTAGGGTATAGAGTGTAGGGTATAGAGTGTAGAGTGTAGGGTATAGAGTGTAGAGTGTAGGGTATAGAGTGTAGAGTGTAGGGTATAGAGTGTAGGGTATAGAGTGTAGAGTGTAGGGTATAGAGTGTAGAGTGTGAAGTATAGAGTGTAGGGTATAGAGTGTATGGTATAGAGTGTATGGTATAGACTGTAGGGTATAGAGTGTAAGGTATTTAGTGTAGGGTATAGAGTGTAGAGTGTAGGGTATAGAGTGTAGGGTATAGAGTGTAGAGTGTAGGGTGTAGAGTGTAGGGTATAGAGTGTAGGGTGTAGAGTGTAGAGTGTATCGTATAGAGTGTAGGGTATAGAGTGTAGAGTTTAGAGTGTAGGGTATAGATTGTAGGGTGTAGAGTGTAGGGTATAGAGTGTAGGGTATAGAGTGTAGGGTATAGAGTATAGAGTGTAGGGTATAGAGTGTAGGGTATAGAGTGTAGGGTATAGAGTGTAGGGTATAGAGTGTAGGGTATAGAGTGTAGATTGTAGGGTATAGAGTGTATGGTATAGAGTATAGAGTGCATGGTATAGAGTGTATGGTATAGAGTGTAGGGTATAGAGTGTAGAGTGTAGGGTATAGAGTGTAGGGTCTAGAGTATAGAGTGTATGGTATAGAGTGTAGGGTATAGAGTGTAGAGTGTAGGGTGTAGAGTGTAGGGTATAGAGTGTAGAGTGTATGGTATAGAGTGTAGGGTATAGAGTGTAGAGTTTAGAGTGTAGGGTATAGATTGTAGGGTGTAGAGTGTAGGGTATAGAGTGTAGGGTATAGAGTGTAGGGTATAGAGTATAGAGTGTAGGGTATAGAGTGTAGGGTATAGAGTGTATGGTATATAGTGTAGGGTGTAGGGTATAGAGTGTATGGTATAGAGTGTAGGGTATAGAGTGTAGAGTGTAGGGTATAGAGTGTATGGTATAGAGTGTAGGGTATAGAGTGTATGGTATAGAGTAGGGTGTAGAGTGTAGAGTGTAGGGTATAGAGTGTAGAGTTTAGACTGTAGGGTATAGAGTGTAGTGTATAGAGTGTAGAGTGTAGGGTATAGAGTGTAGAGTGTAGGGTATAGAGTGTAGGGTATAGAGTGTATGGTATAGAGTGTAGGGTATAGAGTGTATGGTATAGAGTGTAGAGTGTAGGGTATAGAGTGTATGGTATAGAGTGTAGGGTATAGAGTGTAGAGTGTAGGGTATCGAGTGTATGGTACAGAGTGTAGGGTGTATGGTATAGAGTGTAGGGTATAGAGTGTAGGATGTAGAGTGTAGAATGTAGGGTATAGAGTGTATGGTATAGAGTATAGAGTGCATGGTATAGAGTGTATGGTATAGAGTGTAGGGTATAGAGTGTAGAGTGTAGGGTATAGAGTGTAGGGTATAGAGTGTAGAGTGTAGGGTATAGAGTGTAGGGTATAGAGTGAAGGGTATAGAGTGTAAAGTGTAGGGTATAGAGTGTAGGGTATAGAATGTAGAGTGTAGGGTATAGAGTGTATGGTATAGAGTGTAGGGTATAGAGTGTAGATTGTAAGGTATAGAGTGTATGGTATAGAGTGTAGGGTATAGAGTGTATGGTATAGAGTAGGGTGTAGAGTGTAGAGTGTAGGGTATAGAGTGTAGAGTTTAGAGTGTAGGGTATAGAGTGTAGGGTATAGAGTGTAGAGTGTAGGGTATAGAGTGTATGGTATAGAGTGTAGGGTGTAGGGTATAGAGTGTATGGTATAGAGTGTAGGGTATAGAGTGTAGAGTGTAGGGTATAGAGTGTAGGGTATAGAGTGTAGGGTATAGAGTGTAGGGTATAGAGTGTAGAGTGTAGGGTATAGAGTGTAGAGTGTAGGGTATAGAGTGTAGAGTGTAGGGTATAGAGTGTAGGGTATAGAGTGTAGAGTGTAGGGTATAGAGTGTAGAGTGTGAAGTATAGAGTGTAGGGTATAGAGTGTATGGTATAGAGTGTATGGTATAGACTGTAGGGTATAGAGTGTAAGGTATTTAGTGTAGGGTATAGAGTGTAGAGTGTAGGGTATAGAGTGTAGGGTATAGAGTGTAGAGTGTAGGGTGTAGAGTGTAGGGTATAGAGTGTAGGGTGTAGAGTGTAGAGTGTATCGTATAGAGTGTAGGGTATAGAGTGTAGAGTTTAGAGTGTAGGGTATAGATTGTAGGGTGTAGAGTGTAGGGTATAGAGTGTAGGGTATAGAGTGTAGGGTATAGAGTATAGAGTGTAGGGTATAGAGTGTAGGGTATAGAGTGTAGGGTATAGAGTGTAGGGTATAGAGTGTAGGGTATAGAGTGTAGATTGTAGGGTATAGAGTGTATGGTATAGAGTATAGAGTGCATGGTATAGAGTGTATGGTATAGAGTGTAGGGTATAGAGTGTAGAGTGTAGGGTATAGAGTGTAGGGTCTAGAGTATAGAGTGTATGGTATAGAGTGTAGGGTATAGAGTGTAGAGTGTAGGGTGTAGAGTGTAGGGTATAGAGTGTAGAGTGTATGGTATAGAGTGTAGGGTATAGAGTGTAGAGTTTAGAGTGTAGGGTATAGATTGTAGGGTGTAGAGTGTAGGGTATAGAGTGTAGGGTATAGAGTGTAGGGTATAGAGTATAGAGTGTAGGGTATAGAGTGTAGGGTATAGAGTGTATGGTATATAGTGTAGGGTGTAGGGTATAGAGTGTATGGTATAGAGTGTAGGGTATAGAGTGTAGAGTGTATGGTATAGAGTGTATGGTATAGAGTGTAGGGTATAGAGTGTAGGGTATAGAGTGTAGAGTGTAGGGTATAGAGTGTAGAGTGTAGGGTATAGAGTGTATGGTAAAGAGTGTATGGTATAGAGTGTATAGTGTAGGGTATAGAGTGTAGAGTGTGAGGTATAGAGTGTAGGGTATAGAGTGTAGGGTATAGAGTATAGAGTGTAGAGTGTAGGGTATAGAGTGTAGGGTATAGAGGGTAGAGTTTAGAGTGTAGGGTATAGAGTGTAGGGTATAGAGGGTAGAGTGTAGGGTATAGAGTGTAGGGTATAGAGTGTAGGGTGTAGGGTATAGAGTGTATGGTATAGAATGTAGAGTATAGAGTGTAGAGTGTAGGGTATAGAGTGTATGGCATAAAGTGTAGGGTATAGAGTGTAGAGTGTAGGGTATAGAGTGTAGAGTGTAGGGTATAGAGTGTAGAGTGTAGGGTATAGAGTGTAGGGTATAGAGTGTAGGGTATAGAGTGTAGAGTGTAGGGTATAGAGTATAGAGTGTAGGGTATAGAGTGTAGGATATGGAGTGTATGGTATAGAGTGTAGGGTGTAGGGTATAGAGTGTATGGTATAGAGTGTAGGGTATAGAGTGTAGAGTGTATGGTATAGAGTGTATGGTATAGAGTGTAGGGTATAGAGTGTAGGGTATATAGTGTAGGGTGTAGGGTATAGAATGTATGGTATAGAGTGTAGGGTATAGAGTGTAGAGTGTATGGTATAGAGTGTATGGTATAGAGTGTAGGGTATAGAGTGTAGGGTATAGAGTGTAGGGTATAGAGTGTAGAGTGTAGGGTATAGAGTGTAGAGTGTAGGGTATAGAGTGTATGGTATAGAGTGTAGGGTATAGAGTGTAGGGTATAGAGTGTATGGTATAGAGTGTATAGTGTAGGGTATAGAGTGTGGAGTGTGAGATATAGAGTGTAGGGTATAGAGTGTAGGGTATAGAGCGTAGAGTGTAGGGTATAGAGTGTATGGTATAGAGTGTAGGGTATAGAGTGTAGGGTATAGAGTGTATGGTATAGAGTGTAAGGTGTAGAGTGTAGGGTATAGAGTGTAGAGTGTAGGGTATAGAGTGTAGGGTATAGAGTGTAGGGTATAGAGTGTAGAGTGTAGGGTATAGTGTGTAGGGTATAGAGTGTAGGGTATAGAGTGTAGGGTATAGAGTGTAGAGTGTAGGGTATAGAGTATAGAGTGTAGGGTATAGAGTGTAGGATATGGAGTGTATGGTATAGAGTGTAGGGTGTAGGGTATAGAGTGTATGGTATAGAGTGTAGGGTATAGAGTGTAGAGTGTATGGTATAGAGTGTATGGTATAGAGTGTAGGGTATAGAGTGTAGGGTATATAGTGTAGGGTGTAGGGTATAGAATGTATGGTATAGAGTGTAGGGTATAGAGTGTAGAGTGTATGGTATAGAGTGTATGGTATAGAGTGTAGGGTATAGAGTGTAGGGTATAGAGTGTATGGTATAGAGTGTATAGTGTAGGGTATAGAGTGTGGAGTGTGAGATATAGAGTGTAGGGTATAGAGTGTAGGGTATAGAGCGTAGAGTGTAGGGTATAGAGTGTATGGTATAGAGTGTAGGGTATAGAGTGTAGGGTATAGAGTGTATGGTATAGAGTGTAAGGTGTAGAGTGTAGGGTATAGAGTGTAGAGTGTAGGGTATAGAGTGTAGGGTATAGAGTGTAGGGTATAGAGTGTAGAGTGTAGGGTATAGTGTGTAGGGTATAGAGTGTAGGGTATAGAGTGTAGAGTGTAGGGTATAGAGTGTATGGTATAGAGTGTAGGGTATAGAGTGTAAAGTGTAGGATATAGTGTGTAAAGTATAGAATGTAGGGTATAGAGTGTAGGGTATAGAGTGTATGGTATAGAGTGTAGGGTATAGAGTGTAGGGTACAGAGTGTAGGGTATAGAGTTTATGGTATAGAGTGTAGGGTATAGAGTGTAGGGTATAGAGTATAGAGTGTAGGGTATAGAGTATAGAGTGTAGAGTGTAGGGTATAGAGTGTAGGGTATAGAGGGTAGAGTTTAGAGTGTAGGGTATAGAGTGTAGGGTATAGAGGGTAGAGTGTAGGGTATAGAGTGTAGGGTATAGAGTGTAGGGTGTAGGGTATAGAGTGTATGGTATAGAATGTAGAGTATAGAGTGTAGAGTGTAGGGTATAGAGTGTATGGCATAAAGTGTAGGGTATAGAGTGTAGAGTGTAGGGTATAGAGTGTAGAGTGTAGGGTATAGAGTGTAGAGTTAAGGGTATAGAGTGTAGGGTATAGAGTGTAGGGTATAGAGTGTAGAGTGTAGGGTATAGAGTATAGAGTGTAGGGTATAGAGTGTAGGGTATGGAGTGTATGGTATAGAGTGTAGGGTGTAGGGTATAGAGTGTATGGTATAGAGTTTAGGGTATAGAGTGTAGAGTGTATAGTATAGAGTGTATGGTATAGAGTGTAGGGTATATAGTGTAGGGTGTAGGGTATAGAGTGTATGGTATAGAGTGTAGGGTATAGAGTGTAGAGTGTATGGTATAGAGTGTATGGCATAGAGTGTAGGGTATAGAGTGTAGAGTGTAGGGTATATAGTGTAGAGTGTAGGGTATAGAGTGTATGGTAAAGAGTGTATGGTATAGAGTGTAGAGTGTAGGGTATAGAGTGTAGAGTGTGAGGTATAGAGTGTAGGGTATAGAGTGTAGAGTATAGAGTGTATGGTATAGAGTGTAGGGTATAGAGTGTATGGTATAGAGTGTAGAGTGTAGGGTATAGAGTGTATGGTATAGAGTGTAGGGTATAGAGTGTAGAGTGTAGGGTATAGAGTGTATGGTACAGAGTGTAGGGTGTATGGTATAGAGTGTAGGGTATAGAATGTAGGATGTAGAGTGTAGAGTGTAGGGTATGGAGTGTATGGTATAGAGTGTAGAATGTAGGGTATAGAGTGTATGGTATAGAGTATAGAGTGTAGGGTATAGAGTGTAGGGTTTAGATTGTAGGGTATAGATTGTAGAGTATAGAGTGTAGGGTATAGAGTGTAGAGTGTAGGGTATAGAGTGTAGGGTATAGAGTGTAGATTGTAGGGTATAGAGTGTAGGGTATAGAGTGTAGAGTGTAGGGTATATAGTATAGGGTATAATGTATAGAGTGTAAGGTATAGAATGTAGAGTGTAGGGTATAGAGTGTAGAGTGTAGGGTATAGAGTGTATGGTAAAGAGTGTAGGGTATAGAGTGTAGGGTATAGAGTGTAGAGTGTAGGGTATAGAGTGTAGAGTGTGAAGTATAGAGTGTAGGGTATAGAGTGTATGGTATAGAGTGTATGGTATAGACTGTAGGGTATAGAGTGTAAGGTATTTAGTGTAGGGTATAGAGTGTAGAGTGTAGGGTATACAGTGTAGGGTATAGAGTGCAGAGTGTAGGGTGTAGAGTGTAGGGTATAGAGTGTAGGGTGTAGAGTGTAGAGTGTATTGTATAGAGTGTAGGGTATAGAGTGTAGAGTTTAGAGTGTAGGGTATAGATTGTAGGGTGTAGAGTGTAGGGTATAGAGTGTAGGGTATAGAGTGTAGGGTACAGAGTGTAGGGTATAGAGTGTAGGGTATAGAGTGTAGGGTATAGAGTGTAGATTGTAGGGTATAGAGTGTATGGTATAGAGTATAGAGTGCATGGTATAGAGTGTATGGTATAGAGTGTAGGGTATAGAGTGTAGAGTGTAGGGTATAGAGTGTAGGGTATAGAGTGTAGGGTATAGAGTGTAGGGTATAGAGTGTAGTGTGTAGAGTTTAGAGTGTAGGGTATAGAGTGTAGGGTATAGAGGGTAGAGTGTAGGGTATAGAGTGTAGGGTATAGAGTGTAGGGTATAGAGTGTAGGGTATAGAGTGTAGTGTATAGAGTGTAGAGTGTAGGGTATAGAGTGTAGAGTGTAGTGTATAGAGTGTAGGGTAAAGAGTGTATGGTATAGAGTGTAGGGTATAGAGTGTATGGTATAGAGTGTAGCGTGTAGGGTATAGAGTGTATGGTATAGAGTGTAGGGTATAGAGTGTAGAGTGTAGGGTATAGAGTGTATGGTACAGAGTGTAGGGTGTATGGTATAGAGTGTAGGGTATAGAGTGTAGAGTGTAGGGTATAGAGTGTATGGTATAGAGTGTAGGGTATAGAGTGTATGGTATAGAGTAGGGTGTAGAGTGTAGAGTGTAGGGTATAGAGTGTAGAGTTTAGAGTGTAGGGTATAGAGTGTAGGGTATAGAGGGTAGAGTGTAGGGTATAGAGTGTAGGGTATAGAGTGTAGGGTATAGAGTGTAGGGTATAGAGTGTAGTGTATAGAGTGTAGAGTGTAGGGTATAGAGTGTAGGGTATAGAGTGTAGGGTATAGAGTGTAGTGTATAGAGTGTATAGTGTAGGGTATAGAGTGTAGAGTGTAGTGTATAGAGTGTAGGGTAAAGAGTGTATGGTATAGAGTGTAGGGTATAGAGTGTATGGTATAGAGTGTAGAATGTAGGGTATAGAGTGTATGGTATAGAGTGTAGGGTATAGAGTGTAGAGTGTAGGGTATAGAGTGTAGGGTATAGAGTGTAGAGTGTAGGGTATAGAGTGTAGGGTATAGAGTGAAGGGTATAGAGTGTAGAGTGTAGGGTATAGAGTGTAGGGTATAGAATGTAGAGTGTAGGGTATAGAGTGTATGGTATAGAGTGTACGGTGTAGGGTATAGAGTGTAGAGTGTAGAGTGTAGGGTATAGAGTGTATGGTATTGAGTGTAGGGTTTAGATTGTAGGGTATAGAGTGTAGAGTATAGAGTGTAGGGTATAGAGTGTAGAGTGTAGGGTATAGAGTGTAGGGTATAGAGTGTAGATTGTAGGGTATAGAGTGTATGGTATAGAGTGTAGGGTGTAGAGTGTAGGGTATAGAGTGTAGGGTACAGAGTGTAGAGTGTATGGTATAGAGTGTAGGGTATAGAGTGTAGAGTTTAGAGTGTAGGGTATAGATTGTAGGGTGTAGAGTGTAGGGTATAGAGTGTAGGGTATAGAGTGTAGGGTATAGAGTATAGAGTGTAGGGTATAGAGTGTAGGGTATAGAGTGTATGGTATAGAGTGTAGGGTATAGAGTGTAGAGTGTAGGGTATAGAGTGTAGGGTATAGAGTGTAGGGTATAGAGTGTAGGGTATAGAGTGTAGATTGTAGGGTATAGAGTGTAGGGTATAGAGTGTATGGTATAGAGTGTAGGGTGTAGAGTGTATGGTATAGAGTGTAGGGTATAGAGTGTAGAGTTTAGAATGTAGGGTATAGATTGTAGGGTGTAGAGTGTAGGGTATAGAGTCTAGAGTGTAGGGTATAGAGTGTATGGTATAGAGTGTAGGGTATAGGGTATAGAGTGTAGGGTATAGAGTGTAGGGTATAGAGTATAGAGTGTAGGGTATAGAGTGTATGGTAAAGAGTGTATGGTATAGAGTGTAGAGTGTAGGGTATAGAGTGTAGAGTGTAGGGTATAGAGTGTAGGGTATAGAGTGTATGGTATAGAGTGTAGGGTATAGAGTGTATGGTATAGAGTGTAGAGTGTAGGGTATAGAGTGTATGGTATAGAGTGTAGGGTATAGAGTGTAGAGTGTAGGGTATAGAGTGTATGGTACAGAGTGTAGGGTGTATGGTATAGAGTGTAGGGTATAGAGTGTAGGATGTAGAGTGTAGAGTGTAGGGTATAGAGTGTATGGTATAGAGTGTAGAATGTAGGGTATAGAGTGTATGGTATAGAGTATAGAGTGTAGGGTATAGAGTGTAGGGTTTAGATTGTAGGGTATAGAGTGTAGAGTATAGAGTGTAGGGTATAGAGTGTAGAGTGTAGGGTATAGAGTGTAGGGTATAGAGTGTACATTGTAGGGTATAGAGTGTAGGGTATAGAGTGTAGAGTGTAGGGTATAGATTATAGGGTATAATGTATAGAGTGTAAGGTATAGAATGTAGAGTGTAGGGTATAGAGTGTAAGGTACAGAGTGTAGAGTGTAGGGTGTAAAGTGTAGAGTGTAGGTTGTAGGGTGTATGGTATAGAGTGTAGGGTATAGAGTGTAGAGTGTAGGGTATAGAGTGTAGGGTATAGAGTGTAGAGTGTAGGGTATAGAGTGTATGGTATAGAGTGTACGGTGTAGGGTATAGAGTGTAGAGTGTAGGGTATAGAGTGTATGTTTTAGAGTGTAGAGTGTAGGGTATAGAGTGTATGGTATTGAGTGTAGGGTTTAGATTGTAGGGTATAGAGTGTAGAGTATAGAGTGTAGGGTATAGAGTGTAGAGTGTAGGGTATAGAGTGTAGGGTATAGAGTGTAGAGTGTAGGGTATAGAGTGTAGGGTATAGAGTGAAGGGTATAGAGTGTAAAGTGTAGGGTATAGAGTGTAGGGTATAGAATGTAGAGTGTAGGGTATAGAGTGTATGGTATAGAGTGTAGGGTATAGAGTGTAGTGTGTAGAGTTTAGAGTGTAGGGTATAGAGTGTATTGTATAGAGGGTAGAGTGTAGGGTATAGAGTGTAGGGTATAGAGTGTAGGGTATAGAGTGTAGGGTATAGAGTGTAGTGTATAGAGTGTAGAGTGTAGGGTATAGAGTGTAGAGTGTAGTGTATAGAGTGTAGGGTAAAGAGTGTATGGTATAGAGTGTAGGGTATAGAGTGTATGGTATAGAGTGTAGCGTGTAGGGTATAGAGTGTATGGTATAGAGTGTAGGGTATAGAGTGTAGAGTGTAGGGTATAGAGTGTATGGTACAGAGTGTAGGGTGTATGGTATAGAGTGTAGGGTATAGAGTGTAGAGTGTAGGGTATAGAGTGTATGGTATAGAGTGTAGGGTATAGAGTGTATGGTATAGAGTAGGGTGTAGAGTGTAGAGTGTAGGGTATAGAGTGTAGAGTTTAGAGTGTAGGGTATAGAGTGTAGGGTATAGAGGGTAGAGTGTAGGGTATAGAGTGTAGGGTATAGAGTGTAGGGTATAGAGTGTAGTGTATAGAGTGTAGAGTGTAGGGTATAGAGTGTAGAGTGTAGTGTATAGAGTGTAGGGTATAGAGTGTATGGTATAGAGTGTAGGGTATAGAGTGTATGGTATAGAGTGTAGAGTGTAGGGTATAGAGTGTATGGTATAGAGTGTAGGGTATAGAGTGTAGAGTGTAGGGTATAGAGTGTAGGGTATAGAGTGTAGGGTATAGAGTAGAGTGTAGGGTATATTGTGTAGGGTAGAGAGTGAAGGGTATAGAGTGTAGAGTGTAGGGTTTAGAGTGTAGAGTGTATGGTAGAGTGTAGGGTATAGAGTGTAGAGTGTAGGGTATAGAGTGTAGGGTATAGAGTGTATGGTATAGAGTGTAGGGTATAGAATGTAGAGTGTAGGGTATAGAGTGTATGGTATAGAGTGTAGGGTATAGAGTGTAGAGTGTAGGGTATAGAGTGTATGGTACAGAGAGTAGGGTGTATGGTATAGAGTGTGGGGTATAGAGTGTAGGATGTAGAGTGTAGAGTGTAGGGTATAGAGTGTATGGTATAGAGTGTAGAATGTAGGGTATAGAGTGTATGGTATAGAGTGTAGGGTATAGAGTGTAGAGTGTAGGGTATAGAGTGTAGGGTATAGAGTGTAGAGTGTAGGGTATAGAGTGTAGGGTATAGAGTGAAGGGTATAGAGTGTAGAGTGTAGGGTATAGAGTGTAGGGTATATAATGTAGAGTGTAGGGTATAGAGTGTATGGTATAGAGTGTAGGGTATAGAATGTAGAGTGTAGGGTATAGAGTGTAGGGTATAGAGTGTAGGGTATAGAGTGAAGGGTATAGAGTGTAGAGTGTAGGGTATAGAGTGTATGGTATAGAGTGTAGGGTATAGAGTGTAAAGTGTAGGGTATAGAGTGTAGGGTATAGAGTGTAGAGTGTAGGGTATAGAGTGTAGGGTATAGAGTGAAGGGTATAGAGTGTAGAGTGTAGGGTATAGAGTGTAGGGTATAGAATGTAGAGTGTAGGGTATAGAGTGTATGGTATAGAGTGTAGGGTATAGAATGTCGAGTGTAGGGTATAGAGTGTATGGTATAGAGTGTAGGGTATAGAGTGTAGGGTATAGAGTGTATGGTACAGAGAGTAGGGTGTATGGTATAGAGTGTAGGGTATAGAGTGTAGGATGTAGAGTGTAGAGTGTAGGGTATAGAGTGTATGGTATAAAGTGTAGAATGTAGGGTATAGAGTGTATGGTATAGAGTGTATGATATAGAGTGTAGAGTGTAGGGTATAGAGTGTAGGGTATAGAGTGTAGAGTGTAGGGTATAGAGTGTAGGGTATAGAGTGAAGGGTATAGAGTGTAGAGTGTAGGGTATAGATTGTAGGGTATAGAATGTAGAGTGTAGGGTATAGAGTGTATGGTATAGAGTGTACGGTGTAGGGTATAGAGTGTAGAGTGTAGGGTATAGAGTGTATGTTTTAGAGTGTAGGGTGTAGGGTATAGAGTGTATGGTATTGAGTGTAGGGTTTAGATTGTAGGGTATAGAGTGTAGAGTATAGAGTGTAGGGTATAGAGTGTAGAGTGTAGGGTATAGAGTGTAGGGTATAGAGTGTAGATTGTAGGGTATAGAGTGTAGGGTATAGAGTGTATGGTATAGAGTGTAGGGTGTAGAGTGTAGGGTATAGAGTGTAGGGTATAGAGTGTAGAGTGTATGGTATAGAGTGTAGGGTATAGAGTGTAGAGTGTAGGGTATAGATTGTAGGGTGTAGAGTGTAGGGTATAGAGTGTAGGGTATAGAGTGTAGGGTATAGAGTATAGAGTGTAGGGTATAGAGTGTAGGGTATAGAGTGTATGGTATAGAGTGTAGGGTATAGAGTGTATGGTATAGAGTGTAGAGTGTAGGGTATAGAGTGTAGGGTATAGAGTGTAGGGTATAGAGTGTAGGGTATAGAGTGTAGATTGTAGGGTATAGAGTGTAGGGTATAGAGTGTATGGTATAGAGTGTAGGGTGTAGAGTGTAGGGTATAGAGTGTAGGGTATAGAGTGTAGAGTTTAGAATGTAGGGTATAGATTGTAGGGTGTAGAGTGTAGGGTATAGAGTGTAGGGTATAGAATGTAGGGTATAGAGTCTAGAGTGTAGGGTATAGAGTGTATGGTATAGAGTGTAGGGTATAGGGTATAGAGTGTAGGGTATAGAGTGTAGGGTATAGAGTGTATGGTAAAGAGTGTATGGTATAGAGTGTAGAGTGTAGGGTATAGAGTGTAGAGGGTAGGGTTTAGAGTGTAGAGTGTAAGGTAGAGTGTAGGGTATAGAGTGTAGAGTGTAGGGTATAGAGTGTAGGGTATAGAGTGTATGGTATAGAGTGTAGGGTATAGAGTGTATGGTATAGAGTGTAGAGTGTAGGGTATAGAGTGTATGGTATAGAGTGTAGGGTATAGAGTGTAGAGTGTAGGGTATAGAGTGTATGGTACAGAATGTAGGGTGTATGGTATAGAGTGTAGGGTATAGAGTGTAGGATGTAGAGTGTAGAGTGTAGGGTATAGAGTGTATGGTATAGAGTGTAGAATGTAGGGTATAGAGTGTATGGTATAGAGTATAGAGTGTAGGGTATAGAGTGTAGGGTTTAGATTGTAGGGTATAGAGTGTAGAGTATAGAGTGTAGGGTATAGAGTGTAGAGTGTAGGGTATGGAGTGTAGGGTATAGAGTGTAGATTGTAGGGTATAGAGTGTAGGGTATAGAGTGTAGAGTGTAGGGTATAGAGTATAGGGTATAATGTATAGAGTGTAAGGTATAGAATGTAGAGTGTAGGGTATAGAGTGTAAGGTACAGAGTGTAGAGTGTAGGGTGTAAAGTGTAGAGTGTAGGTTATAGGGTGTATGGTATAGAGTGAAGGGTATAGAGTGTAGAGTGTAGGGTATAGAGTGTAGGGTATAGAGTGTAGAGTGTAGGGTATAGAGTGTATGGTATAGAGTGTACGGTGTAGGGTATAGAGTGTAGAGTGTAGGGTATAGAGTGTATGTTTTAGAGTGTAGAGTGTAGGGTATAGAGTGTATGGTATTGAGTGTAGGGTTTAGATTGTAGGGTATAGAGTGTAGAGTATAGAGTGTAGGGTATAGAGTGTAGAGTGTAGGGTATAGAGTGTAGGGTATAGAGTGTAGAGTGTAGGGTATAGAGTGTAGGGTATAGAGTGAAGGGTATAGAGTGTAAAGTGTAGGGTATAGAGTGTAGGGTATAGAATGTAGAGTGTAGGGTATAGAGTGTATGGTATAGAGTGTAGGGTATAGAGTGTAGAGTGTAGGGTATAGAGTGTATGGTATAGAGTGTAGGGTATAGAGTGTATGGTATAGAGTAGGGTGTAGAGTGTAGAGTGTAGGGTATAGAGTGTAGAGTTTAGAGTGTAGGGTATAGAGTGTAGGGTATAGAGAGTAGAGTGTAGGGTATAGAGTGTAGGGTATAGAGTGTAGGGTATAGAGTGTAGTGTATAGAGTGTAGAGTGTAGGGTATAGAGTGTATGGTATAGAGTGTAGAATGTAGGGTATAGAATGTATGGTATAGAGTATAGAGTGTAGGGTATAGAGTGTAGGGTTTAGATTGTAGGGTATAGAGTGTAGAGTATAGAGTGTAGGGTATAGAGTGTAGAGTGTAGGGTATAGAGTGTAGGGTATAGAGTGTAGATTGTAGGGTATAGAGTGTAGGGTATAGAGTGTAGAGTGTAGGGTATAGAGTATAGGGTATAATGTATAGAGTGTAAGGTATAGAATGTAGAGTGTAGGGTATAGAGTGTAAGGTACAGAGTGTAGAGTGTAGGGTGTAAAGTGTAGAGTGTAGGTTATAGGGTGTATGGTATAGAGTGTAGGGTATAGAGTGTAGAGTGTAGGGTATAGAGTGTAGGGTATAGAGTGTAGAGTGTACGGTATAGAGTGTATGGTATAGAGTGTACGGTGTAGGGTATAGAGTGTAGAGTGTAGGGTATAGAGTGTATGGTATTGAGTGTAGGGTTTAGATTGTAGGGTATAGAGTGTAGAGTATAGAGTGTAGGGTATAGAGTGTAGAGTGTAGGGTATAGAGTGTAGGGTATAGAGTGTAGAGTGTAGGGTATAGAGTGTAGGGTATAGAGTGAAGGGTATAGAGTGTAAAGTGTAGGGTATAGAGTGTAGGGTATAGAATGTAGAGTGTAGGGTATAGAGTGTATGGTAAAGAGTGTAGGGTATAGAGTGTAGAGTGTAGGGTATAGAGTGTATGGTATAGAGTGTAGGGTATAGAGTGTATGGTATAGAGTAGGGTGTAGAGTGTAGAGTGTAGGGTATAGAGTGTAGAGTTTAGAGTGTAGGGTATAGAGTGTAGGGTATAGAGGGTAGAGTGTAGGGTATAGAGTGTAGGGTATAGAGTGTAGGGTATAGAGTGTAGTGTATAGAGTGTAGAGTGTAGGGTATAGAGTGTAGAGTGTAGTGTATAGAGTGTAGGGTATAGAGTGTATGGTATAGAGTGTAGGGTATAGAGTGTATGGTATAGAGTGTAGAGTGTAGGGTATAGAGTGTATGGTATAGAGTGTAGGGTATAGAGTGTAGAGTGTAGGGTATAGAGTGTATGGTACAGAGTGTATAGTGTATGGTATAGAGTGTAGGGTATAGAGTGTAGAGTGTAGGGTATAGAGTGTATGGTATAGAGTATAGAGTGCATGGTATAGAGTGTATGGTATAGAGTGTAGGGTATAGAGTGTAGAGTGTAGGGTATAGAGTGTAGGGTATAGAGTGTAGAGTGTAGGGTATAGAGTGTAGGGTATAGAGTGAAGGGTATAGAGTGTAAAGCGTAGGGTATAGAGTGTAGGGTATAGAATGTAGAGTGTAGGGTATAGAGTGTATGGTATAGAGTGTAGGGTATAGAGTGTAGAGTGTAGGGTATAGAGTGTATGGTATAGAGTGTAGGGTATAGAGTGTATGGTATAGAGTAGGGTGTAGAGTGTAGAGTGTAGGGTATAGAGTGTAGAGTTTAGAGTGTAGGGTATAGAGTGTAGGGTATAGAGTGTAGAGTGTAGGGTATAGAGTGTATGGTATAGAGTGTAGGGTGTAGGGTATAGAGTGTATGGTATAGAGTGTAGGGTATAGAGTGTAGAGTGTAGGGTATAGAGTGTAGGGTATAGAGTGTAGGGTATAGAGTGTAGAGTGTAGGGTATAGAGTGTAGAGTGTAGGGTATAGAGTGTATGGTAAAGACTGTAGGGTATAGAGTGTAGGGTATAGAGTGTAGAGTGTAGGGTATAGAGTGTAGAGTGTGAAGTATGGAGTGTAGGGTATTAAGTGTATGGTATAGAGTGTATGGTATAGACTGTAGGGTATATAGTGTAAGGTATTTAGTGTAGGGTATAGAGTGTAGAGTGTAGGGCATAGAGTGTAGGGTATAGAGTGTAGAGTGTAGGGTGTAGAGTGTAGGGTATAGAGTGTAGGGTGTAGGGTGTAGAGTGTATGGTATAGAGTGTAGGGTATAGAGTGTAGAGTTTAGAGTGTAGGGTATAGATTGTAGGGTGTAGAGTGTAGGGTATAGAGTGTAGGGTATAGAGTGTAGGGTATAGAGTATAGAGTGTAGGGTATAGAGTGTAGGGTATAGAGTGTAGGGTATAGAGTGTAGGGTATAGAGTGTAGGGTATAGAGTGTAGATTGTAGGGTATAGAGTGTATGGTATAGAGTATAGAGTGCATGGTATAGAGTGTATGGTATAGAGTGTAGGGTATAGAGTGTAGAGTGTAGGGTATAGAGTGTAGGGTCTAGAGTATAGAGTGTATGGTATAGAGTGTAGGGTATAGAGTGTAGAGTGTAGGGTATAGAGTGTAGGGTATAGAGTGTAGAGTGTATGGTATAGAGTGTAGGGTATAGAGTGTAGAGTTTAGAGTGTAGGGTATAGATTGTAGGGTGTAGAGTGTAGGGTATAGAGTGTAGGGTATAGAGTGTAGGGTATAGAGTATAGAGTGTAGGGTATAGAGTGTAGGGTATAGAGTGTATGGTATATAGTGTAGGGTGTAGGGTATAGAGTGTATGGTATAGAGTGTAGGGTATAGAGTGTAGAGTGTATGGTATAGAGTGTATGGTATAGAGTGTAGGGTATAGAGTGTAGGGTATAGAGTGTAGAGTGTAGGGTATAGAGTGTAGAGTGTAGGGTATAGAGTGTATGGTAAAGAGTGTATGGTATAGAGTGTATAGTGTAGGGTATAGAGTGTAGAGTGTGAGGTATAGAGTGTATGGTATAGAGTGTAGGGTATAGAGCGTAGAGTGTAGGGTATAGAGTGTATGGTATAGAGTGTAGGGTATAGAGTGTAGGGTATAGAGTGTATGGTATAGAGTGTAGGGTATAGAGTGTAGAGTGTAGGGTATAGAGTGTATGGTATAGAGTGTAGGGTATAGAGTGTATGGTATAGAGTAGGGTGTAGAGTGTAGAGTGTAGGGTATAGAGTGTAGAGTTTAGAGTGTAGGGTATAGAGTGTAGGGTATAGAGAGTAGAGTGTAGGGTATAGAGTGTAGGGTATAGAGTGTAGGGTATAGAGTGTAGGGTATAGAGTGTAGTGTATAGAGTGTAGAGTGTAGGGTATAGAGTGTATGGTATAGAGTGTAGAATGTAGGGTATAGAGTGTATGGTATAGAGTATAGAGTGTAGGTTATAGAGTGTAGGGTTTAGATTGTAGGGTATAGAGTGTAGAGTATAGAGTGTAGGGTATAGAGTGTAGAGTGTAGGGTATAGAGTGTAGGGTATAGAGTGTAGATTGTAGGGTATAGAGTGTAGGGTATAGAGTGTAGAGTGTAGGGTATAGAGTATAGGGTATAATGTATAGAGTGTAAGGTATAGAATGTAGAGTGTAGGGTATAGAGTGTAAGGTACAGAGTGTAGAGTGTAGGGTGTAAAGTGTAGAGTGTAGGTTATAGGGTGTATGGTATAGAGTGTAGGGTATAAAGTGTAGAGTGTAGGGTATAGAGTGTAGGGTATAGAGTGTAGAGTGTAGGGTATAGAGTGTATGGTATAGAGTGTACGGTGTAGGGTATAGAGTGTAGAGTGTAGGGTATAGAGTGTATGTTTTAGAGTGTAGAGTGTAGGGTATAGAGTGTATGGTATTGAGTGTAGGGTTTAGATTGTAGGGTATAGAGTGTAGAGTATAGAGTGTAGGGTATAGAGTGTAGAGTGTAGGGTATAGAGTGTAGGGTATAGAGTGTAGAGTGTAGGGTATAGAGTGTAGGGTATAGAGTGAAGGGTATAGAGTGTAAAGTGTAGGGTATAGAGTGTAGGGTATAGAATGTAGAGTGTAGGGTATAGAGTGTATGGTATAGAGTGTAGGGTATAGAGTGTAGAGTGTAGGGTATAGAGTGTATGGTATAGAGTGTAGGGTATAGAGTGTATGGTATAGAGTAGGGTGTAGAGTGTAGAGTGTAGAGTGTAGGGTATAGAGTGTAGAGTTTAGAGTGTAGGGTATAGAGTGTAGGGTATAGAGGGTAGAGTGTAGGGTATAGAGTGTAGGGTATAGAGTGTAGGGTATAGAGTGTAGGGTATAGAGTGTAGTGTATAGAGTGTAGAGTGTAGTGTATAGAGTGTAGGGTATAGAGTGTATGGTATAGAGTGTAGGGTATAGAGTGTATGGTATAGAGTGTAGAGTGTAGGGTATAGAGTGTATGGTATAGAGTGTAGGGTATAGAGTGTAGAGTGTAGGGTATAGAGTGTATGGTACAGAGTGTAGGGTGTATGGTATAGAGTGTAGGGTATAGAGTGTAGAGTGTAGGGTATAGAGTGTATGGTATAGAGTATAGAGTGCATGGTATAGAGTGTATGGTATAGAGTGTAGGGTATAGAGTGTAGAGTGTAGGGTATAGAGTGTAGGGTATAGAGTGTAGAGTGTAGGGTATAGAGTGTAGGGTATAGAGTGTAAAGTGTAGGGTATAGAGTGTAGGGTATAGAATGTAGAGTGTAGGGTATAGAGTGTATGGTGTAGAGTGTAGGGTATAGAGTGTAGAGTGTAGGGTATAGAGTGTATGGTATAGAGTGTAGGGTATAGAGTGTATGGTATAGAGTAGGGTGTAGAGTGTAGAGTGTAGGGTATAGAGTGTAGAGTTTAGAGTGTAGGGTATAGAGTGTAGGGTATAGAGTGTAGAGTGTAGGGTATAGAGTGTATGGTATAGAGTGTAGGGTGTAGGGTATAGAGTGTATGGTATAGAGTGTAGGGTATAGAGTGTAGAGTGTAGGGTATAGAGTGTAGGGTATAGAGTGTAGGGTATAGAGTGTAGGGTATAGAGTGTAGAGTGTAGGGTATAGAGTGTAGAGTGTAGGGTATAGAGTGTATGGTAAAGACTGTAGGGTATAGAGTGTAGGGTATAGAGTGTAGAGTGTAGGGTATAGAGTGTAGAGTGTGAAGTATAGAGTGTAGGGTATAGAGTGTATGGTATAGAGTGTATGGTATAGACTGTAGGGTATATAGTGTAAGGTATTTAGTGTAGGGTATAGAGTGTAGAGTGTAGGGCATAGAGTGTAGGGTATAGAGTGTAGAGTGTAGGGTGTAGAGTGTAGGGTATAGAGTGTAGGGTGTAGGGTGTAGAGTGTATGGTATAGAGTGTAGGGTATAGAGTGTAGAGTTTAGAGTGTAGGGTATAGATTGTAGGGTGTAGAGTGTAGGGTATAGAGTGTAGGGTATAGAGTGTAGGGTATAGAGTATAGAGTGTAGGGTATAGAGTGTAGGGTATAGAGTGTAGGGTATAGAGTGTAGGGTATAGAGTGTATGGTATAGAGTGTAGATTGTAGGGTATAGAGTGTATGGTATAGAGTATAGAGTGCATGGTATAGAGTGTATGGTATAGAGTGTAGGGTATAGAGTGTAGAGTGTAGGGTATAGAGTGTAGGGTCTAGAGTATAGAGTGTATTGTATAGAGTGTAGGGTATAGAGTGTAGAGTGTAGGGTATAGAGTGTAGGGTATAGAGTGTAGAGTGTATGGTATAGAGTGTAGGGTATAGAGTGTAGAGTTTAGAGTGTAGGGTATAGATTGTAGGGTGTAGAGTGTAGGGTATAGAGTGTAGGGTATAGAGTGTAGGGTATAGAGTATAGAGTGTAGGGTATAGAGTGTAGGGTATAGAGTGTATGGTATATAGTGTAGGGTGTAGGGTATAGAGTGTATGGTATAGAGTGTAGGGTATAGAGTGTAGAGTGTATGGTATAGAGTGTATGGTATAGAGTGTAGGGTATAGAGTGTAGGGTATAGAGTGTAGAGTGTAGGGTATAGAGTGTAGAGTGTAGGGTATAGAGTGTATGGTAAAGAGTGTATGGTATAGAGTGTATAGTGTAGGGTATAGAGTGTAGAGTGTGAGGTATAGAGTGTATGGTATAGAGTGTAGGGTATAGAGCGTAGAGTGTAGGGTATAGAGTGTATGGTATAGAGTGTAGGGTATAGAGTGTAGGGTATAGAGTGTATGGTATAGAGTGTAAGGTATAGAGTGTAGGGTATAGAGTGTAGAGTGTAGGGTATAGAGTGTAGGGTATAGAGTGTAGAGTGTAGGGTATAGTGTGTAGGGTATAGAGTGTAGGGTATAGAGTGTAGAGTGTAGGGTATAGAGTGTATGGTATAGAATGTAGGGTATAGAGTGTAAAGTGTAGGGTATAGTGTGTAAGGTATAGAATGTAGGGTATAGAGTGTAGGGTATAGAGTGTATGGTATAGAGTGTAGGGTATAGAGTGTAGGGTGCAGAGTGTAGGGTATAGAGTTTATGGTATAGAGTGTAGGGTATAGAGTGTAGGGTATAGAGTATAGTGTGTAGGGTATAGAGTATAGAGTGTAGAGAGTAGGGTATAGAGTGTAGGGTATAGAGGGTAGAGTTTAGAGTGTAGGGTGTATAGTGTAGGGTATAGAGTGTAGGGTATAGAGTGTAGAGTGTAGGGTATAGGGTGTATGGTATAGAGTGTAGGGTATAGAGTGTAGAGTGTAGGGTATAGAGTGTAGGGTATAGAGTGTATGGTATAGAGTGTAGAGTGCAGAGTGTAGAGTTTAGAGTGTAGGGTATATAGTGTAGGGTATAGAGCGTAGAGTGTAGGGCATAGAGTGTAGGGTATAGAGTGTAGGGTATAGAGTGTAGAGTGTAGGGTATAGAGTGTAGGGTATAGAGTGTAGGGTATAGAGTGTATGGTGTAGGGTATAGAGTGTATGGTATAGAGTGTAGGGAATAGAGTGTAGAGTGTAGGGTATAGAGTGTATTGTATAGAGTGTAGGGTATAGAGTGTAGAGTGTAGGGTATAGAGTGTAGGGTATAGAGTAGAGTGTAGGGTATAGAGTGTAGGGTAGAGAGTGAAGGGTATAGAGTGTAGAGTGTAGCGTTTAGAGTGTAGAGTGTATGGTAGAGTGTAGGGTATAGAGTGTAGAGTGTAGGGTATAGAGTGTAGGGTATAGAGTGTATGGTATAGAGTGTAGGGTATAGAATGTAGAGTGTAGGGTATAGAGTGTATGGTATAGAGTGTAGGGTATAGAGTGTAGAGTGTAGGGTATAGAGTGTATGGTATAGAGTGTGGGGTATAGAATGTAGGATGTAGAGTGTAGAGTGTAGGGTATAGAGTGTATGGTATAGAGTGTAGAATGTAGGGTATAGAGTGTATGGTATAGAGTGTAGGGTATAGAGTGTAGAGTGTAGGGTATAGAGTGTAGGGTATAGAGTGTAGAGTGTAGGGTATAGAGTGTAGGGTATAGAGTGAAGGGTATAGAGTGTAGAGTGTAGGGTATAGAGTGTATGGTATAGAGTGTAGGGTATAGAATGTAGAGTGTAGGGTATAGAGTGTATGGTATAGAGTGTAGGGTATAGAGTGTAGGGTATAGAATGTAGAGTGTAGGGTATAGAGTGTATGGTATAGAGTGTAGGGTATAGAATGTAGAGTGTAGGGTATAGAGTGTATGGTATAGAGTGTAGGGTATAGAGTGTAGGGTATAGAGTGTATGGTACATAGAGTAGGGTGTATGGTATAGAGTGTAGGGTATAGAGTGTAGGATGTAGAGTGTAGAGTGTAGGGTATAGACTGTATGGTATAGAGTGTAGAATGTAGGGTTTAGAGTGTATGGTATAGAGTGTAGGGTATAGAGTGTAGAGTGTAGGGTATAGAGTGTAGGGTATAGAGTGTAGAGTGTAGGGTATAGAGTGTAGGGTATAGAGTGAAGGGTATAGAGTGTAGAGTGTAGGGTATAGAGTGTAGGGTATAGAATGTAGAGTGTAGGGTATAGAGTGTATGGTATAGAGTGTACGGTGTAGGGTATAGAGTGTAGAGTGTAGAGTGTAGGGTATAGAGTGTATGGTATTGAGTGTAGGGTTTAGATTGTAGGGTATAGAGTGTAGAGTATAGAGTGTAGGGTATAGAGTGTAGAGTGTAGGGTATAGAGTGTAGGGTATAGAGTGTAGATTGTAGGGTATAGAGTGTAGGGTATAGAGTGTAGGGTATAGAGTGTAGGGTGTAGAGTGTAGGGTATAGAGTGTAGGGTATAGAGTGTAGAGTGTATGGTATAGAGTGTAGGGTATAGAGTGTAGAGTTTAGAGTGTAGGGTATAGATTGTAGGGTGTAGAGTGTAGGGTATAGAGTGTAGGGTATAGAGTGTAGGGTATAGAGTATAGAGTGTAGGGTATAGAGTGTAGGGTATAGAGTGTATGGTATAGAGTGTAGGGTATAGAGTGTAGAGTGTAGGGTATAGAGTGTAGGGTATAGAGTGTAGGGTATAGAGTGTAGGGTATAGAGTGTAGATTGTAGGGTATAGAGTGTAGGGTATAGAGTGTATGGTATAGAGTGTAGGGTGTAGAGTGTATGGTATAGAGTGTAGGGTATAGAGTGTAGAGTTTAGAATGTAGGGTATAGATTGTAGGGTGTAGAGTGTAGGGAATAGAGTGTAGGGTATAGAATGTAGGGTATAGAGTCTAGAGTGTAGGGTATAGAGTGTATGGTATAGAGTGTAGGGTATAGGGTATAGAGTGTAGGGTATAGAGTGTAGGGTATAGAGTGTAGAGTGTAGGGTATAGAGTGTATGGTAAAGAGTGTATGGTATAGAGTGTAGAGTGTAGGGTATAGAGTGTAGAGTGTAGGGTATAGAGTGTAGGGTATAGAGTGTATGGTATAGAGTGTAGGGTATAGAGTGTATGGTATAGAGTGTAGAGTGTAGGGTATAGAGTGTATGGTATAGAGTGTAGGGTATAGAGTGTAGAGTGTAGGGTATAGAGTGTATGGTACAGAGTGTAGGGTGTATGGTATAGAGTGTAGGGTATAGAGTGTAGGATGTAGAGTGTAGAGTGTAGGGTATAGAGTGTATGGTATAGAGTGTAGAATGTAGGGTATAGAGTGTATGGTATAGAGTATAGAGTGTAGGGTATAGAGTGTAGGGTTTAGATTGTAGGGTATAGAGTGTAGAGTATAGAGTGTAGGGTATAGAGTGTAGAGTGTAGGGTATAGAATGTAGGGTATAGAGTGTACATTGTAGGGTATAGAGTGTAGGGTATAGAGTGTAGAGTGTAGGGTATAGAGTATAGGGTATAATGTATAGAGTGTAAGGTATAGAATGTAGAGTGTAGGGTATAGAGTGTAAGGTACAGAGTGTAGAGTGTAGGGTGTAAAGTGTAGAGTGTAGGTTATAGGGTGTATGGTATAGAGTGTAGGGTATAGAGTGTAGAGTGTAGGGTATAGAGTGTAGGGTATAGAGTGTAGAGTGTAGGGTATAGAGTGTATGGTATAGAGTGTACGGTGTAGGGTATAGAGTGTAGAGTGTAGGGTATAGAGTGTATGTTTTAGAGTGTAGAGTGTAGGGTATAGAGTGTATGGTATTGAGTGTAGGGTTTAGATTGTAGGGTATAGAGTGTAGAGTATAGAGTGTAGGGTATAGAGTGTAGAGTGTAGGGTATAGAGTGTAGGGTATAGAGTGTAGAGTGTAGGGTATAGAGTGTAGGGTATAGAGTGAAGGGTATAGAGTGTAAAGTGTAGGGTATAGAGTGTAGGGTATAGAATGTAGAGTGTAGGGTATAGAGTGTGTATGGTATAGAGTGTAGGGTATAGAGTGTATGGTATAGAGTAGGGTGTAGAGTATAGGGTATAGAGTGTAGAGTTTAGACTGTAGGGTATAGAGTGTAGGCTATAGAGGGTAGAGTGTAGGGTATAGAGTGTAGGGTATAGAGTGTAGGGTATAGAGTGAAGGGTATAGAGTGTAAAGTGTAGGGTATAGAGTGTAGGGTATAGAATGTAGAGTGTATGGTATAGAGTGTATGGTATAGAGTGTAGGGTATAGAGTGTAGAGTGTAGGGTATAGAGTGTATGGTATAGAGTGTAGGGTATAGAGTGTATGGTATAGAGTAGGGTGTAGAGTGTAGAGTGTAGGGTATAGAGTGTAGAGTTTAGACTGTAGGGTATAGAGTGTAGTGTATAGAGTGTAGAGTGTAGGGTATAGAGTGTAGAGTGTAGGGTATAGAGTGTAGGGTATAGAGTGTATGGTATAGAGTGTAGGGTATAGAGTGTATGGTATAGAGTGTAGAGTGTAGGGTATAGAGTGTATGGTATAGAGTGTAGGGTATAGAGTGTAGAGTGTAGGGTATAGAGTGTATGGTACAGAGTGTAGGGTGTATGGTATAGAGTGTAGGGTATAGAGTGTAGGATGTAGAGTGTAGAATGTAGGGTATAGAGTGTATGGTATAGAGTATAGAGTGCATGGTATAGAGTGTAGGGTATAGAGTGTATGGTATAGAGTGTAGAGTGTAGGGTATAGAGTGTATGGTATAGAATGTAGGGTATAGAGTGTAAAGTGTAGGGTATAGTGTGTAAGGTATAGAATGTAGGGTATAGAGTGTAGGGTATAGAGTGTATGGTATAGAGTGTAGGGTATAGAGTGTAGGGTACAGAGTGTAGGGTATAGAGTTTATGGTATAGAGTGTAGGGTATAGAGTGTAGGGTATAGAGTATAGTGTGTAGGGTATAGAGTATAGAGTGTAGAGAGTAGGGTATAGAGTGTAGGGTATAGAGGGTAGAGTTTAGAGTGTAGGGTGTATAGTGTAGGGTATAGAGTGTAGGGTATAGAGTGTAGAGTGTAGGGTATAGGGTGTATGGTATAGAGTGTAGGGTATAGAGTGTAGAGTGTAGGGTATAGAGTGTAGGGTATAGAGTGTATGGTATAGAGTGTAGAGTGCAGAGTGTAGAGTTTAGAGTGTAGGGTATATAGTGTAGGGTATAGAGCGTAGAGTGTAGGGCATAGAGTGTAGGGTATAGAGTGTAGGGTATAGAGTGTAGAGTGTAGGGTATAGAGTGTAGGGTATAGAGTGTAGGGTATAGAGTGTATGGTGTAGGGTATAGAGTGTATGGTATAGAGTGTAGGGAATAGAGTGTAGAGTGTAGGGTATAGAGTGTATTGTATAGAGTGTAGGGTATAGAGTGTAGAGTGTAGGGTATAGAGTGTAGGGTATAGAGTAGAGTGTAGGGTATAGAGTGTAGGGTAGAGAGTGAAGGGTATAGAGTGTAGAGTGTAGCGTTTAGAGTGTAGAGTGTATGGTAGAGTGTAGGGTATAGAGTGTAGAGTGTAGGGTATAGAGTGTAGGGTATAGAGTGTATGGTATAGAGTGTAGGGTATAGAATGTAGAGTGTAGGGTATAGAGTGTATGGTATAGAGTGTAGGGTATAGAGTGTAGAGTGTAGGGTATAGAGTGTATGGTATAGAGTGTAGGGTATAGAGTGTATGGTATAGAGTAGGGTGTAGAGTGTAGAGTGTAGGGTATAGAGTGTAGAGTTTAGACTGTAGGGTATAGAGTGTAGTGTATAGAGTGTAGAGTGTAGGGTATAGAGTGTAGGGTATAGAGTGTAGGGTATAGAGTGAAGGGTATAGAGTGTAAAGTGTAGGGTATAGAGTGTAGGGTATAGAATGTAGAGTGTATGGTATAGAGTGTATGGTATAGAGTGTAGGGTATAGAGTGTAGAGTGTAGGGTATAGAGTGTATGGTATAGAGTGTAGGGTATAGAGTGTATGGTATAGAGTAGGGTGTAGAGTGTAGAGTGTAGGGTATAGAGTGTAGAGTTTAGACTGTAGGGTATAGAGTGTAGTGTATAGAGTGTAGAGTGTAGGGTATAGAGTGTAGAGTGTAGGGTATAGAGTGTAGGGTATAGAGTGTATGGTATAGAGTGTAGGGTATAGAGTGTATGGTATAGAGTGTAGAGTGTAGGGTATAGAGTGTATGGTATAGAGTGTAGGGTATAGAGTGTAGAGTGTAGGGTATAGAGTGTATGGTACAGAGTGTAGGGTGTATGGTATAGAGTGTAGGGTATAGAGTGTAGGATGTAGAGTGTAGAATGTAGGGTATAGAGTGTATGGTATAGAGTATAGAGTGCATGGTATAGAGTGTAGGGTATAGAGTGTATGGTATAGAGTGTAGAGTGTAGGGTATAGAGTGTATGGTATAGAATGTAGGGTATAGAGTGTAAAGTGTAGGGTATAGTGTGTAAGGTATAGAATGTAGGGTATAGAGTGTAGGGTATAGAGTGTATGGTATAGAGTGTAGGGTATAGAGTGTAGGGTACAGAGTGTAGGGTATAGAGTTTATGGTATAGAGTGTAGGGTATAGAGTGTAGGGTATAGAGTATAGTGTGTAGGGTATAGAGTATAGAGTGTAGAGAGTAGGGTATAGAGTGTAGGGTATAGAGGGTAGAGTTTAGAGTGTAGGGTGTATAGTGTAGGGTATAGAGTGTAGGGTATAGAGTGTAGAGTGTAGGGTATAGGGTGTATGGTATAGAGTGTAGGGTATAGAGTGTAGAGTGTAGGGTATAGAGTGTAGGGTATAGAGTGTATGGTATAGAGTGTAGAGTGCAGAGTGTAGAGTTTAGAGTGTAGGGTATATAGTGTAGGGTATAGAGCGTAGAGTGTAGGGCATAGAGTGTAGGGTATAGAGTGTAGGGTATAGAGTGTAGAGTGTAGGGTATAGAGTGTAGGGTATAGAGTGTAGGGTATAGAGTGTATGGTGTAGGGTATAGAGTGTATGGTATAGAGTGTAGGGAATAGAGTGTAGAGTGTAGGGTATAGAGTGTATTGTATAGAGTGTAGGGTATAGAGTGTAGAGTGTAGGGTATAGAGTGTAGGGTATAGAGTAGAGTGTAGGGTATAGAGTGTAGGGTAGAGAGTGAAGGGTATAGAGTGTAGAGTGTAGCGTTTAGAGTGTAGAGTGTATGGTAGAGTGTAGGGTATAGAGTGTAGAGTGTAGGGTATAGAGTGTAGGGTATAGAGTGTATGGTATAGAGTGTAGGGTATAGAATGTAGAGTGTAGGGTATAGAGTGTATGGTATAGAGTGTAGGGTATAGAGTGTAGAGTGTAGGGTATAGAGTGTATGGTATAGAGTGTGGGGTATAGAATGTAGGATGTAGAGTGTAGAGTGTAGGGTATAGAGTGTATGGTATAGAGTGTAGAATGTAGGGTATAGAGTGTATGGTATAGAGTGTAGGGTATAGAGTGTAGAGTGTAGGGTATAGAGTGTAGGGTATAGAGTGTAGAGTGTAGGGTATAGAGTGTAGGGTATAGAGTGAAGGGTATAGAGTGTAGAGTGTAGGGTATAGAGTGTAGGGTATAGAATGTAGAGTGTAGGGTATAGAGTGTATGGTATAGAGTGTAGGGTATAGAATGTAGAGTGTAGGGTATAGAGTGTATGGTATAGAGTGTAGGGTATAGAGTGTAGGGTATAGAGTGTATGGTACATAGAGTAGGGTGTATGGTATAGAGTGTAGGGTATAGAGTGTAGGATGTAGAGTGTAGAGTGTAGGGTATAGAGTGTATGGTATAGAGTGTAGAATGTAGGGTTTAGAGTGTATGGTATAGAGTGTAGGGTATAGAGTGTAGAGTGTAGGGTATAGAGTGTAGGGTATAGAGTGTAGAGTGTAGGGTATAGAGTGTAGGGTATAGAGTGAAGGGTATAGAGTGTAGAGTGTAGGGTATAGAGTGTAGGGTATAGAATGTAGAGTGTAGGGTATAGAGTGTATGGTATAGAGTGTACGGTGTAGGGTATAGAGTGTAGAGTGTAGAGTGTAGGGTATAGAGTGTATGGTATTGAGTGTAGGGTTTAGATTGTAGGGTATAGAGTGTAGAGTATAGAGTGTAGGGTATAGAGTGTAGAGTGTAGGGTATAGAGTGTAGGGTATAGAGTGTAGATTGTAGGGTATAGAGTGTAGGGTATAGAGTGTAGGGTATAGAGTGTAGGGTGTAGAGTGTAGGGTATAGAGTGTAGGGTATAGAGTGTAGAGTGTATGGCATAGAGTGTAGGGTATAGAGTGTAGAGTTTAGAGTGTAGGGTATAGATTGTAGGGTGTAGAGTGTAGGGTATAGAGTGTAGGGTATAGAGTGTAGGGTATAGAGTATAGAGTGTAGGGTATAGAGTGTAGGGTATAGAGTGTATGGTATAGAGTGTAGGGTATAGAGTGTAGAGTGTAGGGTATAGAGTGTAGGGTATAGAGTGTAGGGTATAGAGTGTAGGGTATAGAGTGTAGATTGTAGGGTATAGAGTGTAGGGTATAGAGTGTATGGTATAGAGTGTAGGGTGTAGAGTGTATGGTATAGAGTGTGGGGTATAGAGTGTAGAGTTTAGAATGTAGGGTATAGATTGTAGGGTGTAGAGTGTAGGGTATAGAGTGTAGGGTATAGAATGTAGGGTATAGAGTCTAGAGTGTAGGGTATAGAGTGTATGGTATAGAGTGTAGGGTATAGGGTATAGAGTGTAGGGTATAGAGTGTAGGGTATAGAGTGTAGAGTGTAGGGTATAGAGTGTATGGTAAAGAGTGTATGGTATAGAGTGTAGAGTGTAGGGTATAGAGTGTAGAGTGTAGGGTATAGAGTGTAGGGTATAGAGTGTATGGTATAGAGTGTAGGGTATAGAGTGTATGGTATAGAGTGTAGAGTGTAGGGTATAGAGTGTATGGTATAGAGTGTAGGGTATAGAGTGTAGAGTGTAGGGTATAGAGTGTATGGTACAGAGTGTAGGGTGTATGGTATAGAGTGTAGGGTATAGAGTGTAGGATGTAGAGTGTAGAGTGTAGGGTATAGAGTGTATGGTATAGAGTGTAGAATGTAGGGTATAGAGTGTATGGTATAGAGTATAGAGTGTAGGGTATAGAGTGTAGGGTTTAGATTGTAGGGTATAGAGTGTAGAGTATAGAGTGTAGGGTAT
The DNA here is from genome assembly GCF_032444005.1 of Ranitomeya imitator. NCBI lineage: Eukaryota > Metazoa > Chordata > Amphibia > Anura > Dendrobatidae > Ranitomeya > Ranitomeya imitator. The sequence goes on from NC_091291.1 coordinate 61,374,466, forward strand.
AGAGTGTAGAGTGTAGGGTATAGAATGTAGGGTATAGAGTGTACATTGTAGGGTATAGAGTGTAGGGTATAGAGTGTAGAGTGTAGGGTATAGAGTATAGGGTATAATGTATAGAGTGTAAGGTATAGAATGTAGAGTGTAGGGTATAGAGTGTAAGGTACAGAGTGTAGAGTGTAGGGTGTAAAGTGTAGAGTGTAGGTTATAGGGTGTATGGTATAGAGTGTAGGGTATAGAGTGTAGAGTGTAGGGTATAGAGTGTAGGGTATAGAGTGTAGAGTGTAGGGTATAGAGTGTATGGTATAGAGTGTACGGTGTAGGGTATAGAGTGTAGAGTGTAGGGTATAGAGTGTATGTTTTAGAGTGTAGAGTGTAGGGTATAGAGTGTATGGTATTGAGTGTAGGGTTTAGATTGTAGGGTATAGAGTGTAGAGTATAGAGTGTAGGGTATAGAGTGTAGAGTGTAGGGTATAGAGTGTAGGGTATAGAGTGTAGAGTGTAGGGTATAGAGTGTAGGGTATAGAGTGAAGGGTATAGAGTGTAAAGTGTAGGGTATAGAGTGTAGGGTATAGAATGTAGAGTGTAGGGTATAGAGTGTATGGTATAGAGTGTAGGGTATAGAGTGTAGAGTGTAGGGTATAGAGTGTATGGTATAGAGTGTAGGGTATAGAGTGTATGGTATAGAGTGTAGAGTGTAGGGTATAGAGTGTATGGTATAGAGTGTAGGGTATAGAGTGTAGAGTGTAGGGTATAGAGTGTATGGTACAGAGTGTAGGGTGTATGGTATAGAGTGTAGGGTATAGAGTGTAGGATGTAGAGTGTAGAATGTAGGGTATAGAGTGTATGGTATAGAGTATAGAGTGCATGGTATAGAGTGTATGGTATAGAGTGTAGGGTATAGAGTGTAGAGTGTAGGGTATAGAGTGTAGGGTATAGAGTGTAGAGTGTAGGGTATAGAGTGTAGGGTATAGAGTGAATGGTATAGAGTGTAAAGTGTAGGGTATAGAGTGTAGGGTATAGAATGTAGAGTGTAGGGTATAGATTGTATGGTATAGAGTGTAGGGTATAGAGTGTAGAGTGTAGGGTATAGAGTGTATGGTATAGAGTGTAGGGTATAGAGTGTATGGTATAGAGTAGGGTGTAGAGTGTAGAGTGTAGGGTATAGAGTGTAGAGTTTAGAGTGTAGGGTATAGAGTGTAGGGTATAGAGTGTAGAGTGTAGGGTATAGAGTGTATGGTATAGAGTGTAGGGTGTAGGGTATAGAGTGTATGGTATAGAGTGTAGGGTATAGAGTGTAGAGTGTAGGGTATAGAGTGTAGGGTATAGAGTGTAGGGTATAGAGTGTAGGGTATAGAGTGTAGAGTGTAGGGTATAGAGTGTAGAGTGTAGGGTATAGAGTGTAGAGTGTAGGGTATAGAGTGTAGGGTATAGAGTGTAGAGTGTAGGGTATAGAGTGTAGAGTGTGAAGTATAGAGTGTAGGGTATGGAGTGTATGGTATAGAGTGTATGGTATAGACTGTAGGGTATAGAGTGTAAGGTATTTAGTGTAGGGTATAGAGTGTAGAGTGTAGGGTATAGAGTGTAGAGTATAGAGTGTAGAGTGTAGGGTGTAGAGTGTAGGGTATAGAGTGTAGGGTGTAGAGTGTAGAGTGTATGGTATAGAGTGTAGGGTATAGAGTGTAGAGTTTAGAGTGTAGGGTATAGATTGTAGGGTGTAGAGTGTAGGGGATAGAGTGTAGGGTATAGAGTGTAGGGTATAGAGTATAGAGTGTAGGGTATAGAGTGTAGGGTATAGAGTGTAGGGTATAGAGTGTAGGGTATAGAGTGTAGGGTATAGAGTGTAGATTGTAGGGTATAGAGTGTATGGTATAGAGTATAGAGTGCATGGTATAGAGTGTATGGTATAGAGTGTAGGGTATAGAGTGTAGAGTGTAGGGTATAGAGTGTAGGGTCTAGAGTATAGAGTGTATGGTATAGAGTGTAGGGTATAGAGTGTAGAGTGTAGGGTGTAGAGTGTAGGGTATAGAGTGTAGAGTGTATGGTATAGAGTGTAGGGTATAGAGTGTAGAGTTTAGAGTGTAGGGTATAGATTGTAGGGTGTAGAGTGTAGGGTATAGAGTGTAGGGTATAGAGTGTAGGGTATAGAGTATAGAGTGTAGGGTATAGAGTGTAGGGTATAGAGTGTATGGTATATAGTGTAGGGTGTAGGGTATAGAGTGTATGGTATAGAGTGTAGGGTATAGAGTGTAGAGTGTATGGTATAGAGTGTATGGTATAGAGTGTAGGGTATAGAGTGTAGGGTATAGAGTGTAGCGTGTAGGGTATAGAGTGTAGAGTGTAGGATATAGAGTGTATGGTAAAGAGTGTATGGTATAGAGTGTATAGTGTAGGGTATAGAGTGTAGAGTGTGAGGTATAGAGTGTAGGGTATAGAGTGTAGGGTATAGAGCGTAGAGTGTAGGGTATAGAGTGTATGGTATAGAGTGTAGGGTATAGAGTGTAGGGTATAGAGTGTAGGGTATAGAGTTTAAGGTATAGAGTGTAGGGTATAGAGTGTAGAGTGTAGGGTATAGAATGTAGGGTATAGAGTGTAGGGTATAGAGTGTAGAGTGTAGGGTATAGTGTGTAGGGTATAGAGTGTAGGGTATAGAGTGTAGAGTGTAGGGTATAGAGTGTATGGTATAGAGTGTAGGGTATAGAGTGTAAAGTGTAGGGTATAGTGTGTAAGGTATAGAATGTAGGGTATAGAGTGTAGGGTATAGAGTGTATGGTATAGAGTGTAGGGTATAGAGTGTAGGGTACAGAGTGTAGGGTATAGAGTTTATGGTATAGAGTGTAGGGTATAGAGTGTAGAGTGTAGGGTATAGAGTGTATGGTATAGAGTGTAGGGTATAGAGTGTATGGTATAGAGTAGGGTGTAGAGTGTAGAGTGTAGGGTATAGAGTGTAGAGTTTAGAGTGTAGGGTATAGAGTGTAGGGTATAGAGAGTAGAGTGTAGGGTATAGAGTGTAGGGTATAGAGTGTAGGGTATAGAGTGTAGGGTATAGAGTGTAGTGTATAGAGTGTAGAGTGTAGGGTATAGAGTGTATGGTATAGAGTGTAGAATGTAGGGTATAGAGTGTATGGTATAGAGTATAGAGTGTAGGGTATAGAGTGTAGGGTTTAGATTGTAGGGTATAGAGTGTAGAGTATAGAGTGTAGGGTATAGAGTGTAGAGTGTAGGGTATAGAGTGTAGGGTATAGAGTGTAGATTGTAGGGTATAGAGTGTAGGGTATAGAGTGTAGAGTGTAGGGTATAGAGTATAGGGTATAATGTATAGAGTGTAAGGTATAGAATGTAGAGTGTAGGGTATAGAGTGTAAGGTACAGAGTGTAGAGTGTAGGGTGTAAAGTGTAGAGTGTAGGTTATAGGGTGTATGGTATAGAGTGTAGGGTATAGAGTGTAGAGTGTAGGGTATAGAGTGTAGGGTATAGAGTGTAGAGTGTAGGGTATAGAGTGTATGGTATAGAGTGTACGGTGTAGGGTATAGAGTGTAGAGTGTAGGGTATAGAGTGTATGTTTTAGAGTGTAGAGTGTAGGGTATAGAGTGTATGGTATTGAGTGTAGGGTTTAGACTGTAGGGTATAGAGTGTAGAGTATAGAGTGTAGGGTATAGAGTGTAGAGTGTAGGGTATAGAGTGTAGGGTATAGAGTGTAGAGTGTAGGGTATAGAGTGTAGGGTATAGAGTGAAGGGTATAGAGTGTAAAGTGTAGGGTATAGAGTGTAGGGTATAGAATGTAGAGTGTAGGGTATAGAGTGTATGGTATAGAGTGTAGGGTATAGAGTGTAGAGTGTAGGGTATAGAGTGTATGGTATAGAGTGTAGGGTATAGAGTGTATGGTATAGAGTAGGGTGTAGAGTGTAGAGTGTAGAGTGTAGGGTATAGAGTGTAGAGTTTAGAGTGTAGGGTATAGAGTGTAGGGTATAGAGGGTAGAGTGTAGGGTATAGAGTGTAGGGTATAGAGTGTAGGGTATAGAGTGTAGGGTATAGAGTGTAGTGTATAGAGTGTAGAGTGTAGTGTATAGAGTGTAGGGTATAGAGTGTATGGTATAGAGTGTAGGGTATAGAGTGTATGGTATAGAGTGTAGAGTGTAGGGTATAGAGTGTATGGTATAGAGTGTAGGGTATAGAGTGTAGAGTGTAGGGTATAGAGTGTATGGTACAGAGTGTAGGGTGTATGGTATAGAGTGTAGGGTATAGAGTGTAGAGTGTAGGGTATAGAGTGTATGGTATAGAGTATAGAGTGCATGGTATAGAGTGTATGGTATAGAGTGTAGGGTATAGAGTGTAGAGTGTAGGGTATAGAGTGTAGGGTATAGAGTGTAGAGTGTAGGGTATAGAGTGTAGGGTATAGAGTGAAGGGTATAGAGTGTAAAGTGTAGGGTATAGAGTGTAGGGTATAGAATGTAGAGTGTAGGGTATAGAGTGTATGGTATAGAGTGTAGGGTATAGAGTGTAGAGTGTAGGGTATAGAGTGTATGGTATAGAGTGTAGGGTATAGAGTGTATGGTATAGAGTAGGGTGTAGAGTGTAGAGTGTAGGGTATAGAGTGTAGAGTTTAGAGTGTAGGGTATAGAGTGTAGGGTATAGAGTGTAGAGTGTAGGGTATAGAGTGTATGGTATAGAGTGTAGGGTGTAGGGTATAGAGTGTATGGTATAGAGTGTAGGGTATAGAGTGTAGAGTGTAGGGTATAGAGTGTAGGGTATAGAGTGTAGGGTATAGAGTGTAGGGTATAGAGTGTAGAGTGTAGGGTATAGAGTGTAGAGTGTAGGGTATAGAGTGTATGGTAAAGACTGTAGGGTATAGAGTGTAGGGTATAGAGTGTAGAGTGTAGGGTATAGAGTGTAGAGTGTGAAGTATAGAGTGTAGGGTATAGAGTGTATGGTATAGAGTGTATGGTATAGACTGTAGGGTATATAGTGTAAGGTATTTAGTGTAGGGTATAGAGTGTAGAGTGTAGGGCATAGAGTGTAGGGTATAGAGTGTAGAGTGTAGGGTGTAGAGTGTAGGGTATAGAGTGTAGGGTGTAGGGTGTAGAGTGTATGGTATAGAGTGTAGGGTATAGAGTGTAGAGTTTAGAGTGTAGGGTATAGATTGTAGGGTGTAGAGTGTAGGGTATAGAGTGTAGGGTATAGAGTGTAGGGTATAGAGTGTAGGGTATAGAGTGTAGGGTATAGAGTGTAGGGTATAGAGTGTATGGTATAGAGTGTAGATTGTAGGGTATAGAGTGTATGGTATAGAGTATAGAGTGCATGGTATAGAGTGTATGGTATAGAGTGTAGGGTATAGAGTGTAGAGTGTAGGGTATAGAGTGTAGGGTCTAGAGTATAGAGTGTATGGTATAGAGTGTAGGGTATAGAGTGTAGAGTGTAGGGTATAGAGTGTAGGGTATAGAGTGTAGAGTGTATGGTATAGAGTGTAGGGTATAGAGTGTAGAGTTTAGAGTGTAGGGTATAGATTGTAGGGTGTAGAGTGTAGGGTATAGAGTGTAGGGTATAGAGTGTAGGGTATAGAGTATAGAGTGTAGGGTATAGAGTGTAGGGTATAGAGTGTATGGTATATAGTGTAGGGTGTAGGGTATAGAGTGTATGGTATAGAGTGTAGGGTATAGAGTGTAGAGTGTATGGTATAGAGTGTATGGTATAGAGTGTAGGGTATAGAGTGTAGGGTATAGAGTGTAGAGTGTAGGGTATAGAGTGTAGAGTGTAGGGTATAGAGTGTATGGTAAAGAGTGTATGGTATAGAGTGTATAGTGTAGGGTATAGAGTGTAGAGTGTGAGGGTGTAGGGTATAGAGCGTAGAGTGTAGGGGTATAGAGTGTATGGTATAGAGTGTAAGGTATAGAGTGTAGGGGTATAGAGTGTAGGTATTGAGTGTAGTAGGGTATAGAGTGTAGGTATAGAGTGTAGGGTATAGGTAGTGTAGAGGTAGTATAGAGTGTAGGGTATAGAGTGTAGAGTGATGTAGGGTATAGGTGTATGGTATAGAATCGTAGGGGTATAGAGTGTAGAGTGTAGGGTATAGAGTGTAAGGTATAGAATGTAGGGTATAGAGTGTAAAGTGTAGGGTATAGTGTGTAAGGTATAGAATGTAGGGTATAGAGTGTAGGGTATAGAGTGTATGGTATAGAGTGTAGGGTATAGAGTGTAGGGTACAGAGTGTAGGGTATAGAGTTTATGGTATAGAGTGTAGGGTATAGAGTGTAGGGTATAGAGTATAGTGTGTAGGGTATAGAGTATAGAGTGTAGAGAGTAGGGTATAGAGTGTAGGGTATAGAGGGTAGAGTTTAGAGTGTAGGGTGTATAGTGTAGGGTATAGAGTGTAGGGTATAGAGTGTAGAGTGTAGGGTATAGGGTGTATGGTATAGAGTGTAGGGTATAGAGTGTAGAGTGTAGGGTATAGAGTGTAGGGTATAGAGTGTATGGTATAGAGTGTAGAGTGCAGAGTGTAGAGTTTAGAGTGTAGGGTATATAGTGTAGGGTTTAGAGCGTAGAGTGTAGGGCATAGAGTGTAGGGTATAGAGTGTAGGGTATAGAGTGTAGAGTGTAGGGTATAGAGTGTAGGGTATAGAGTGTAGGGTATAGAGTGTATGGTGTAGGGTATAGAGTGTATGGTATAGAGTGTAGGGAATAGAGTGTAGAGTGTAGGGTATAGAGTGTATTGTATAGAGTGTAGGGTATAGAGTGTAGAGTGTAGGGTATAGAGTGTAGGGTATAGAGTAGAGTGTAGGGTATAGAGTGTAGGGTAGAGAGTGAAGGGTATAGAGTGTAGAGTGTAGCGTTTAGAGTGTAGAGTGTATGGTAGAGTGTAGGGTATAGAGTGTAGAGTGTAGGGTATAGAGTGTAGGGTATAGAGTGTATGGTATAGAGTGTAGGGTATAGAATGTAGAGTGTAGGGTATAGAGTGTATGGTATAGAGTGTAGGGTATAGAGTGTAGAGTGTAGGGTATAGAGTGTATGGTATAGAGTGTGGGGTATAGAATGTAGGATGTAGAGTGTAGAGTGTAGGGTATAGAGTGTATGGTATAGAGTGTAGAATGTAGGGTATAGAGTGTATGGTATAGAGTGTAGGGTATAGAGTGTAGAGTGTAGGGTATAGAGTGTAGGGTATAGAGTGTAGAGTGTAGGGTATAGAGTGTAGGGTATAGAGTGAAGGGTATAGAGTGTAGAGTGTAGGGTATAGAGTGTAGGGTATAGAATGTAGAGTGTAGGGTATAGAGTGTATGGTATAGAGTGTAGGGTATAGAATGTAGAGTGTAGGGTATAGAGTGTATGGTATATAGTGTAGGGTATAGAGTGTAGGGTATAGAGTGTATGGTACATAGAGTAGGGTGTATGGTATAGAGTGTAGGGTATAGAGTGTAGGATGTAGAGTGTAGAGTGTAGGGTATAGAGTGTATGGTATAGAGTGTAGAATGTAGGGTTTAGAGTGTATGGTATAGAGTGTAGGGTATAGAGTGTAGAGTGTAGGGTATAGAGTGTAGGGTATAGAGTGTAGAGTGTAGGGTATAGAGTGTAGGGTATAGAGTGAAGGGTATAGAGTGTAGAGTGTAGGGTATAGAGTGTAGGGTATAGAATGTAGAGTGTAGGGTATAGAGTGTATGGTATAGAGTGTACGGTGTAGGGTATAGAGTGTAGAGTGTAGAGTGTAGGGTATAGAGTGTATGGTATTGAGTGTAGGGTTTAGATTGTAGGGTATAGAGTGTAGAGTATAGAGTGTAGGGTATAGAGTGTAGAGTGTAGGGTATAGAGTGTAGGGTATAGAGTGTAGATTGTAGGGTATAGAGTGTAGGGTATAGAGTGTAGGGTATAGAGTGTAGGGTGTAGGGTATAGAGTGTATGGTATAGAGTGTAGGGTGTAGGGTATAGAGTGTATGGTATAGAGTGTAGGGTATAGAGTGTAGAGTGTAGGGTATAGAGTGTAGGGTATAGAGTGTAGGGTATAGAGTGTAGGGTATAGAGTGTAGAGTGTAGGGTATAGAGTGTATGGTATAGAGTGTAGGGTGTAGGGTATAGAGTGTATGGTATAGAGTGTAGGGTATAGAGTGTAGAGTGTAGGGTATAGAGTGTAGGGTATAGAGTGTAGGGTATAGAGTGTAGGGTATAGAGTGTAGAGTGTAGGGTATAGAGTGTAGAGTGTAGGGTATAGAGTGTAGAGTGTAGGGTATAGAGTGTAGGGTATAGAGTGTAGAGTGTAGGGTATAGAGTGTAGAGTGTGAAGTATAGAGTGTAGGGTATGGAGTGTATGGTATAGAGTGTATGGTATAGACTGTAGGGTATAGAGTGTAAGGTATTTAGTGTAGGGTATAGAGTGTAGAGTGTAGGGTATAGAGTGTAGAGTATAGAGTGTAGAGTGTAGGGTGTAGAGTGTAGGGTATAGAGTGTAGGGTGTAGAGTGTAGAGTGTATGGTATAGAGTGTAGGGTATAGAGTGTAGAGTTTAGAGTGTAGGGTATAGATTGTAGGGTGTAGAGTGTAGGGGATAGAGTGTAGGGTATAGAGTGTAGGGTATAGAGTATAGAGTGTAGGGTATAGAGTGTAGGGTATAGAGTGTAGGGTATAGAGTGTAGGGTATAGAGTGTAGGGTATAGAGTGTAGATTGTAGGGTATAGAGTGTATGGTATAGAGTATAGAGTGCATGGTATAGAGTGTATGGTATAGAGTGTAGGGTATAGAGTGTAGAGTGTAGGGTATAGAGTGTAGGGTCTAGAGTATAGAGTGTATGGTATAGAGTGTAGGGTATAGAGTGTAGAGTGTAGGGTGTAGAGTGTAGGGTATAGAGTGTAGAGTGTATGGTATAGAGTGTAGGGTATAGAGTGTAGAGTTTAGAGTGTAGGGTATAGATTGTAGGGTGTAGAGTGTAGGGTATAGAGTGTAGGGTATAGAGTGTAGGGTATAGAGTATAGAGTGTAGGGTATAGAGTGTAGGGTATAGAGTGTATGGTATATAGTGTAGGGTGTAGGGTATAGAGTGTATGGTATAGAGTGTAGGGTATAGAGTGTAGAGTGTATGGTATAGAGTGTATGGTATAGAGTGTAGGGTATAGAGTGTAGGGTATAGAGTGTAGCGTGTAGGGTATAGAGTGTAGAGTGTAGGATATAGAGTGTATGGTAAAGAGTGTATGGTATAGAGTGTATAGTGTAGGGTATAGAGTGTAGAGTGTGAGGTATAGAGTGTAGGGTATAGAGTGTAGGGTATAGAGCGTAGAGTGTAGGGTATAGAGTGTATGGTATAGAGTGTAGGGTATAGAGTGTAGGGTATAGAGTGTAGGGTATAGAGTTTAAGGTATAGAGTGTAGGGTATAGAGTGTAGAGTGTAGGGTATAGAATGTAGGGTATAGAGTGTAGGGTATAGAGTGTAGAGTGTAGGGTATAGTGTGTAGGGTATAGAGTGTAGGGTATAGAGTGTAGAGTGTAGGGTATAGAGTGTATGGTATAGAGTGTAGGGTATAGAGTGTAAAGTGTAGGGTATAGTGTGTAAGGTATAGAATGTAGGGTATAGAGTGTAGGGTATAGAGTGTATGGTATAGAGTGTAGGGTATAGAGTGTAGGGTACAGAGTGTAGGGTATAGAGTTTATGGTATAGAGTGTAGGGTATAGAGTGTAGAGTGTAGGGTATAGAGTGTATGGTATAGAGTGTAGGGTATAGAGTGTATGGTATAGAGTAGGGTGTAGAGTGTAGAGTGTAGGGTATAGAGTGTAGAGTTTAGAGTGTAGGGTATAGAGTGTAGGGTATAGAGAGTAGAGTGTAGGGTATAGAGTGTAGGGTATAGAGTGTAGGGTATAGAGTGTAGGGTATAGAGTGTAGTGTATAGAGTGTAGAGTGTAGGGTATAGAGTGTATGGTATAGAGTGTAGAATGTAGGGTATAGAGTGTATGGTATAGAGTATAGAGTGTAGGGTATAGAGTGTAGGGTTTAGATTGTAGGGTATAGAGTGTAGAGTATAGAGTGTAGGGTATAGAGTGTAGAGTGTAGGGTATAGAGTGTAGGGTATAGAGTGTAGATTGTAGGGTATAGAGTGTAGGGTATAGAGTGTAGAGTGTAGGGTATAGAGTATAGGGTATAATGTATAGAGTGTAAGGTATAGAATGTAGAGTGTAGGGTATAGAGTGTAAGGTACAGAGTGTAGAGTGTAGGGTGTAAAGTGTAGAGTGTAGGTTATAGGGTGTATGGTATAGAGTGTAGGGTATAGAGTGTAGAGTGTAGGGTATAGAGTGTAGGGTATAGAGTGTAGAGTGTAGGGTATAGAGTGTATGGTATAGAGTGTACGGTGTAGGGTATAGAGTGTAGAGTGTAGGGTATAGAGTGTATGTTTTAGAGTGTAGAGTGTAGGGTATAGAGTGTATGGTATTGAGTGTAGGGTTTAGACTGTAGGGTATAGAGTGTAGAGTATAGAGTGTAGGGTATAGAGTGTAGAGTGTAGGGTATAGAGTGTAGGGTATAGAGTGTAGAGTGTAGGGTATAGAGTGTAGGGTATAGAGTGAAGGGTATAGAGTGTAAAGTGTAGGGTATAGAGTGTAGGGTATAGAATGTAGAGTGTAGGGTATAGAGTGTATGGTATAGAGTGTAGGGTATAGAGTGTAGAGTGTAGGGTATAGAGTGTATGGTATAGAGTGTAGGGTATAGAGTGTATGGTATAGAGTAGGGTGTAGAGTGTAGAGTGTAGAGTGTAGGGTATAGAGTGTAGAGTTTAGAGTGTAGGGTATAGAGTGTAGGGTATAGAGGGTAGAGTGTAGGGTATAGAGTGTAGGGTATAGAGTGTAGGGTATAGAGTGTAGGGTATAGAGTGTAGTGTATAGAGTGTAGAGTGTAGTGTATAGAGTGTAGGGTATAGAGTGTATGGTATAGAGTGTAGGGTATAGAGTGTATGGTATAGAGTGTAGAGTGTAGGGTATAGAGTGTATGGTATAGAGTGTAGGGTATAGAGTGTAGAGTGTAGGGTATAGAGTGTATGGTACAGAGTGTAGGGTGTATGGTATAGAGTGTAGGGTATAGAGTGTAGAGTGTAGGGTATAGAGTGTATGGTATAGAGTATAGAGTGCATGGTATAGAGTGTATGGTATAGAGTGTAGGGTATAGAGTGTAGAGTGTAGGGTATAGAGTGTAGGGTATAGAGTGTAGAGTGTAGGGTATAGAGTGTAGGGTATAGAGTGAAGGGTATAGAGTGTAAAGTGTAGGGTATAGAGTGTAGGGTATAGAATGTAGAGTGTAGGGTATAGAGTGTATGGTATAGAGTGTAGGGTATAGAGTGTAGAGTGTAGGGTATAGAGTGTATGGTATAGAGTGTAGGGTATAGAGTGTATGGTATAGAGTAGGGTGTAGAGTGTAGAGTGTAGGGTATAGAGTGTAGAGTTTAGAGTGTAGGGTATAGAGTGTAGGGTATAGAGTGTAGAGTGTAGGGTATAGAGTGTATGGTATAGAGTGTAGGGTGTAGGGTATAGAGTGTATGGTATAGAGTGTAGGGTATAGAGTGTAGAGTGTAGGGTATAGAGTGTAGGGTATAGAGTGTAGGGTATAGAGTGTAGGGTATAGAGTGTAGAGTGTAGGGTATAGAGTGTAGAGTGTAGGGTATAGAGTGTATGGTAAAGACTGTAGGGTATAGAGTGTAGGGTATAGAGTGTAGAGTGTAGGGTATAGAGTGTAGAGTGTGAAGTATAGAGTGTAGGGTATAGAGTGTATGGTATAGAGTGTATGGTATAGACTGTAGGGTATATAGTGTAAGGTATTTAGTGTAGGGTATAGAGTGTAGAGTGTAGGGCATAGAGTGTAGGGTATAGAGTGTAGAGTGTAGGGTGTAGAGTGTAGGGTATAGAGTGTAGGGTGTAGGGTGTAGAGTGTATGGTATAGAGTGTAGGGTATAGAGTGTAGAGTTTAGAGTGTAGGGTATAGATTGTAGGGTGTAGAGTGTAGGGTATAGAGTGTAGGGTATAGAGTGTAGGGTATAGAGTGTAGGGTATAGAGTGTAGGGTATAGAGTGTAGGGTATAGAGTGTATGGTATAGAGTGTAGATTGTAGGGTATAGAGTGTATGGTATAGAGTATAGAGTGCATGGTATAGAGTGTATGGTATAGAGTGTAGGGTATAGAGTGTAGAGTGTAGGGTATAGAGTGTAGGGTCTAGAGTATAGAGTGTATGGTATAGAGTGTAGGGTATAGAGTGTAGAGTGTAGGGTATAGAGTGTAGGGTATAGAGTGTAGAGTGTATGGTATAGAGTGTAGGGTATAGAGTGTAGAGTTTAGAGTGTAGGGTATAGATTGTAGGGTGTAGAGTGTAGGGTATAGAGTGTAGGGTATAGAGTGTAGGGTATAGAGTATAGAGTGTAGGGTATAGAGTGTAGGGTATAGAGTGTATGGTATATAGTGTAGGGTGTAGGGTATAGAGTGTATGGTATAGAGTGTAGGGTATAGAGTGTAGAGTGTATGGTATAGAGTGTATGGTATAGAGTGTAGGGTATAGAGTGTAGGGTATAGAGTGTAGAGTGTAGGGTATAGAGTGTAGAGTGTAGGGTATAGAGTGTATGGTAAAGAGTGTATGGTATAGAGTGTATAGTGTAGGGTATAGAGTGTAGAGTGTGAGGTATAGAGTGTATGGTATAGAGTGTAGGGTATAGAGCGTAGAGTGTAGGGTATAGAGTGTATGGTATAGAGTGTAGGGTATAGAGTGTAGGGTATAGAGTGTATGGTATAGAGTGTAAGGTATAGAGTGTAGGGTATAGAGTGTAGAGTGTAGGGTATAGAGTGTAGGGTATAGAGTGTAGAGTGTAGGGTATAGTGTGTAGGGTATAGAGTGTAGGGTATAGAGTGTAGAGTGTAGGGTATAGAGTGTATGGTATAGAATGTAGGGTATAGAGTGTAAAGTGTAGGGTATAGTGTGTAAGGTATAGAATGTAGGGTATAGAGTGTAGGGTATAGAGTGTATGGTATAGAGTGTAGGGTATAGAGTGTAGGGTACAGAGTGTAGGGTATAGAGTTTATGGTATAGAGTGTAGGGTATAGAGTGTAGGGTATAGAGTATAGTGTGTAGGGTATAGAGTATAGAGTGTAGAGAGTAGGGTATAGAGTGTAGGGTATAGAGGGTAGAGTTTAGAGTGTAGGGTGTATAGTGTAGGGTATAGAGTGTAGGGTATAGAGTGTAGAGTGTAGGGTATAGGGTGTATGGTATAGAGTGTAGGGTATAGAGTGTAGAGTGTAGGGTATAGAGTGTAGGGTATAGAGTGTATGGTATAGAGTGTAGAGTGCAGAGTGTAGAGTTTAGAGTGTAGGGTATATAGTGTAGGGTTTAGAGCGTAGAGTGTAGGGCATAGAGTGTAGGGTATAGAGTGTAGGGTATAGAGTGTAGAGTGTAGGGTATAGAGTGTAGGGTATAGAGTGTAGGGTATAGAGTGTATGGTGTAGGGTATAGAGTGTATGGTATAGAGTGTAGGGAATAGAGTGTAGAGTGTAGGGTATAGAGTGTATTGTATAGAGTGTAGGGTATAGAGTGTAGAGTGTAGGGTATAGAGTGTAGGGTATAGAGTAGAGTGTAGGGTATAGAGTGTAGGGTAGAGAGTGAAGGGTATAGAGTGTAGAGTGTAGCGTTTAGAGTGTAGAGTGTATGGTAGAGTGTAGGGTATAGAGTGTAGAGTGTAGGGTATAGAGTGTAGGGTATAGAGTGTATGGTATAGAGTGTAGGGTATAGAATGTAGAGTGTAGGGTATAGAGTGTATGGTATAGAGTGTAGGGTATAGAGTGTAGAGTGTAGGGTATAGAGTGTATGGTATAGAGTGTGGGGTATAGAATGTAGGATGTAGAGTGTAGAGTGTAGGGTATAGAGTGTATGGTATAGAGTGTAGAATGTAGGGTATAGAGTGTATGGTATAGAGTGTAGGGTATAGAGTGTAGAGTGTAGGGTATAGAGTGTAGGGTATAGAGTGTAGAGTGTAGGGTATAGAGTGTAGGGTATAGAGTGAAGGGTATAGAGTGTAGAGTGTAGGGTATAGAGTGTAGGGTATAGAATGTAGAGTGTAGGGTATAGAGTGTATGGTATAGAGTGTAGGGTATAGAATGTAGAGTGTAGGGTATAGAGTGTATGGTATATAGTGTAGGGTATAGAGTGTAGGGTATAGAGTGTATGGTACATAGAGTAGGGTGTATGGTATAGAGTGTAGGGTATAGAGTGTAGGATGTAGAGTGTAGAGTGTAGGGTATAGAGTGTATGGTATAGAGTGTAGAATGTAGGGTTTAGAGTGTATGGTATAGAGTGTAGGGTATAGAGTGTAGAGTGTAGGGTATAGAGTGTAGGGTATAGAGTGTAGAGTGTAGGGTATAGAGTGTAGGGTATAGAGTGAAGGGTATAGAGTGTAGAGTGTAGGGTATAGAGTGTAGGGTATAGAATGTAGAGTGTAGGGTATAGAGTGTATGGTATAGAGTGTACGGTGTAGGGTATAGAGTGTAGAGTGTAGAGTGTAGGGTATAGAGTGTATGGTATTGAGTGTAGGGTTTAGATTGTAGGGTATAGAGTGTAGAGTATAGAGTGTAGGGTATAGAGTGTAGAGTGTAGGGTATAGAGTGTAGGGTATAGAGTGTAGATTGTAGGGTATAGAGTGTAGGGTATAGAGTGTAGGGTATAGAGTGTAGGGTGTAGAGTGTAGGGTATAGAGTGTAGGGTATAGAGTGTAGAGTGTATGGTATAGAGTGTAGGGTATAGAGTGTAGAGTTTAGAGTGTAGGGTATAGATTGTAGGGTGTAGAGTGTAGGGTATAGAGTGTAGGGTATAGAGTGTAGGGTATAGAGTGTAGGGTATAGAGTGTATGGTATAGAGTGTAGGGTATAGAGTGTAGAGTGTAGGGTATAGAGTGTAGGGTATAGAGTGTAGGGTATAGAGTGTAGGGTATAGAGTGTAGATTGTAGGGTATAGAGTGTAGGGTATAGAGTGTATGGTATAGAGTGTAGGGTGTAGAGTGTATGGTATAGAGTGTAGGGTATAGAGTGTAGAGTTTAGAATGTAGGGTATAGATTGTAGGGTGTAGAGTGTAGGGTATAGAGTGTAGGGTATAGAATGTAGGGTATAGAGTCTAGAGTGTAGGGTATAGAGTGTATGGTATAGAGTGTAGGGTATAGGGTATAGAGTGTAGGGTATAGAGTGTAGGGTATAGAGTGTAGAGTGTAGGGTATAGAGTGTATGGTAAAGAGTGTATGGTATAGAGTGTAGAGTGTAGGGTATAGAGTGTAGAGTGTAGGGTATAGAGTGTAGGGTATAGAGTGTATGGTATAGAGTGTAGGGTATAGAGTGTATGGTATAGAGTGTAGAGTGTAGGGTATAGAGTGTATGGTATAGAGTGTAGGGTATAGAGTGTAGAGTGTAGGGTATAGAGTGTATGGTACAGAGTGTAGGGTGTATGGTATAGAGTGTAGGGTATAGAGTGTAGGATGTAGAGTGTAGAGTGTAGGGTATAGAGTGTATGGTATAGAGTGTAGAATGTAGGGTATAGAGTGTATGGTATAGAGTATAGAGTGTAGGGTATAGAGTGTAGGGTTTAGATTGTAGGGTATAGAGTGTAGAGTATAGAGTGTAGGGTATAGAGTGTAGAGTGTAGGGTATAGAATGTAGGGTATAGAGTGTACATTGTAGGGTATGGAGTGTAGGGTATAGAGTGTAGAGTGTAGGGTATAGAGTATAGGGTATAATGTATAGAGTGTAAGGTATAGAATGTAGAGTGTAGGGTATAGAGTGTAAGGTACAGAGTGTAGAGTGTAGGGTGTAAAGTGTAGAGTGTAGGTTATAGGGTGTATGGTATAGAGTGTAGGGTATAGAGTGTAGAGTGTAGGGTATAGAGTGTAGGGTATAGAGTGTAGAGTGTAGGGTATAGAGTGTATGGTATAGAGTGTACGGTGTAGGGTATAGAGTGTAGAGTGTAGGGTATAGAGTGTATGTTTTAGAGTGTAGAGTGTAGGGTATAGAGTGTATGGTATTGAGTGTAGGGTTTAGATTGTAGGGTATAGAGTGTAGAGTATAGAGTGTAGGGTATAGAGTGTAGAGTGTAGGGTATAGAGTGTAGGGTATAGAGTGTAGAGTGTAGGGTATAGAGTGTAGGGTATAGAGTGAAGGGTATAGAGTGTAAAGTGTAGGGTATAGAGTGTAGGGTATAGAATGTAGAGTGTAGGGTATAGAGTGTATGGTATAGAGTGTAGGGTATAGAGTGTAGAGTGTAGGGTATAGAGTGTATGGTATAGAGTGTAGGGTATAGAGTGTATGGTATAGAGTAGGGTGTAGAGTGTAGAGTGTAGAGTGTAGGGTATAGAGTGTAGAGTTTAGAGTGTAGGGTATAGAGTGTAGGGTATAGAGGGTAGAGTGTAGGGTATAGAGTGTAGGGTATAGAGTGTAGGGTATAGAGTGTAGGGTATAGAGTGTAGTGTATAGAGTGTAGAGTGTAGTGTATAGAGTGTAGGGTATAGAGTGTATGGTATAGAGTGTAGGGTATAGAGTGTATGGTATAGAGTGTAGAGTGTAGGGTATAGAGTGTATGGTATAGAGTGTAGGGTATAGAGTGTAGAGTGTAGGGTATAGAGTGTATGGTACAGAGTGTAGGGTGTATGGTATAGAGTGTAGGGTATAGAGTGTAGAGTGTAGGGTATAGAGTGTATGGTATAGAGTATAGAGTGCATGGTATAGAGTGTATGGTATAGAGTGTAGGGTATAGAGTGTAGAGTGTAGGGTATAGAGTGTAGGGTATAGAGTGTAGAGTGTAGGGTATAGAGTGTAGGGTATAGAGTGAAGGGTATAGAGTGTAAAGTGTAGGGTATAGAGTGTAGGGTATAGAATGTAGAGTGTAGGGTATAGAGTGTATGGTATAGAGTGTAGGGTATAGAGTGTAGAGTGTAGGGTATAGAGTGTATGGTATAGAGTGTAGGGTATAGAGTGTATGGTATAGAGTAGGGTGTAGAGTGTAGAGTGTAGGGTATAGAGTGTAGAGTTTAGAGTGTAGGGTATAGAGTGTAGGGTATAGAGTGTAGAGTGTAGGGTATAGAGTGTATGGTATAGAGTGTAGGGTGTAGGGTATAGAGTGTATGGTATAGAGTGTAGGGTATAGAGTGTAGAGTGTAGGGTATAGAGTGTAGGGTATAGAGTGTAGGGTATAGAGTGTAGGGTATAGAGTGTAGAGTGTAGGGTATAGAGTGTAGAGTGTAGGGTATAGAGTGTATGGTAAAGACTGTAGGGTATAGAGTGTAGGGTATAGAGTGTAGAGTGTAGGGTATAGAGTGTAGAGTGTGAAGTATAGAGTGTAGGGTATAGAGTGTATGGTATAGAGTGTATGGTATAGACTGTAGGGTATATAGTGTAAGGTATTTAGTGTAGGGTATAGAGTGTAGAGTGTAGGGCATAGAGTGTAGGGTATAGAGTGTAGAGTGTAGGGTGTAGAGTGTAGGGTATAGAGTGTAGGGTGTAGGGTGTAGAGTGTATGGTATAGAGTGTAGGGTATAGAGTGTAGAGTTTAGAGTGTAGGGTATAGATTGTAGGGTGTAGAGTGTAGGGTATAGAGTGTAGGGTATAGAGTGTAGGGTATAGAGTATAGAGTGTAGGGTATAGAGTGTAGGGTATAGAGTGTAGGGTATAGAGTGTAGGGTATAGAGTGTATGGTATAGAGTGTAGATTGTAGGGTATAGAGTGTATGGTATAGAGTGTAGGGTATAGAGTGTAGAGTGTAGGGTATAGAGTGTAGGGTATAGAGTGTAGAGTGTAGGGTATAGAGTGTAGGGTATAGAGTGAAGGGTATAGAGTGTAAAGTGTAGGGTATAGAGTGTAGGGTATAGAATGTAGAGTGTAGGGTTTAGAGTGTATGGTATAGAGTGTAGGGTATAGAGTGTAGAGTGTAGGGTATAGAGTGTATGGTATAGAGTGTAGGGTATAGAGTGTATGGTATAGAGTAGGGTGTAGAGTGTAGAGTGTAGGGTATAGAGTGTAGAGTTTAGAGTGTAGGGTATAGAGTGTAGGGTATAGAGTGTAGAGTGTAGGGTATAGAGTGTATGGTATAGAGTGTAGGGTGTAGGGTATAGAGTGTATGGTATAGAGTGTAGGGTATAGAGTGTAGAGTGTAGGGTATAGAGTGTAGGGTATAGAGTGTAGGGTATAGAGTGTAGGGTATAGAGTGTAGAGTGTAGGGTATAGAGTGTAGAGTGTAGGGTATAGAGTGTATGGTAAAGACTGTAGGGTATAGAGTGTAGGGTATAGAGTGTAGAGTGTAGGGTATAGAGTGTAGAGTGTGAAGTATAGAGTGTAGGGTATAGAGTGTATGGTATAGAGTGTATGGTATAGACTGTAGGGTATATAGTGTAAGGTATTTAGTGTAGGGTATAGAGTGTAGAGTGTAGGGCATAGAGTGTAGGGTATAGAGTGTAGAGTGTAGGGTGTAGAGTGTAGGGTATAGAGTGTAGGGTGTAGGGTGTAGAGTGTATGGTATAGAGTGTAGGGTATAGAGTGTAGAGTTTAGAGTGTAGGGTATAGATTGTAGGGTGTAGAGTGTAGGGTATAGAGTGTAGGGTATAGAGTGTAGGGTATAGAGTATAGAGTGTAGGGTATAGAGTGTAGGGTATAGAGTGTAGGGTATAGAGTGTAGGGTATAGAGTGTATGGTATAGAGTGTAGATTGTAGGGTATAGAGTGTATGGTATAGAGTATAGAGTGCATGGTATAGAGTGTATGGTATAGAGTGTAGGGTATAGAGTGTAGAGTGTAGGGTATAGAGTGTAGGGTCTAGAGTATAGAGTGTATGGTATAGAGTGTAGGGTATAGAGTGTAGAGTGTAGGGTATAGAGTGTAGGGTATAGAGTGTAGAGTGTATGGTATAGAGTGTAGGGTATAGAGTGTAGAGTTTAGAGTGTAGGGTATAGATTGTAGGGTGTAGAGTGTAGGGTATAGAGTGTAGGGTATAGAGTGTAGGGTATAGAGTATAGAGTGTAGGGTATAGAGTGTAGGGTATAGAGTGTATGGTATATAGTGTAGGGTGTAGGGTATAGAGTGTATGGTATAGAGTGTAGGGTATAGAGTGTAGAGTGTATGGTATAGAGTGTATGGTATAGAGTGTAGGGTATAGAGTGTAGGGTATAGAGTGTAGAGTGTAGGGTATAGAGTGTAGAGTGTAGGGTATAGAGTGTATGGTAAAGAGTGTATGGTTTAGAGTGTATAGTGTAGGGTATAGAGTGTAGAGTGTGAGGTATAGAGTGTATGGTATAGAGTGTAGGGTATAGAGCGTAGAGTGTAGGGTATAGAGTGTATGGTATAGAGTGTAGGGTATAGAGTGTAGGGTATAGAGTGTATGGTATAGAGTGTAAGGTATAGAGTGTAGGGTATAGAGTGTAGAGTGTAGGGTATAGAGTGTAGGGTATAGAGTGTAGAGTGTAGGGTATAGTGTGTAGGGTATAGAGTGTAGGGTATAGAGTGTAGAGTGTAGGGTATAGAGTGTATGGTATAGAATGTAGGGTATAGAGTGTAAAGTGTAGGGTATAGTGTGTAAGGTATAGAATGTAGGGTATAGAGTGTAGGGTATAGAGTGTATGGTATAGAGTGTAGGGTATAGAGTGTAGGGTACAGAGTGTAGGGTATAGAGTTTATGGTATAGAGTGTAGGGTATAGAGTGTAGGGTATAGAGTATAGTGTGTAGGGTATAGAGTATAGAGTGTAGAGAGTAGGGTATAGAGTGTAGGGTATAGAGGGTAGAGTTTAGAGTGTAGGGTGTATAGTGTAGGGTATAGAGTGTAGGGTATAGAGTGTAGAGTGTAGGGTATAGGGTGTATGGTATAGAGTGTAGGGTATAGAGTGTAGAGTGTAGGGTATAGAGTGTAGGGTATAGAGTGTATGGTATAGAGTGTAGAGTGCAGAGTGTAGAGTTTAGAGTGTAGGGTATATAGTGTAGGGTATAGAGCGTAGAGTGTAGGGCATAGAGTGTAGGGTATAGAGTGTAGGGTATAGAGTGTAGAGTGTAGGGTATAGAGTGTAGGGTATAGAGTGTAGGGTATAGAGTGTATGGTGTAGGGTATAGAGTGTATGGTATAGAGTGTAGGGAATAGAGTGTAGAGTGTAGGGTATAGAGTGTATTGTATAGAGTGTAGGGTATAGAGTGTAGAGTGTAGGGTATAGAGTGTAGTGTATAGAGTAGAGTGTAGGGTATAGAGTGTAGGGTAGAGAGTGAAGGGTATAGAGTGTAGAGTGTAGCGTTTAGAGTGTAGAGTGTATGGTAGAGTGTAGGGTATAGAGTGTAGAGTGTAGGGTATAGAGTGTAGGGTATAGAGTGTATGGTATAGAGTGTAGGGTATAGAATGTAGAGTGTAGGGTATAGAGTGTATGGTATAGAGTGTAGGGTATAGAGTGTAGAGTGTAGGGTATAGAGTGTATGGTATAGAGTGTGGGGTATAGAATGTAGGATGTAGAGTGTAGAGTGTAGGGTATAGAGTGTATGGTATAGAGTGTAGAATGTAGGGTATAGAGTGTATGGTATAGAGTGTAGGGTATAGAGTGTAGAGTGTAGGGTATAGAGTGTAGGGTATAGAGTGTAGAGTGTAGGGTATAGAGTGTAGGGTATAGAGTGAAGGGTATAGAGTGTAGAGTGTAGGGTATAGAGTGTAGGGTATAGAATGTAGAGTGTAGGGTATAGAGTGTATGGTATAGAGTGTAGGGTATAGAATGTAGAGTGTAGGGTATAGAGTGTATGGTATATAGTGTAGGGTATAGAGTGTAGGGTATAGAGTGTATGGTACATAGAGTAGGGTGTATGGTATAGAGTGTAGGGTATAGAGTGTAGGATGTAGAGTGTAGAGTGTAGGGTATAGAGTGTATGGTATAGAGTGTAGAATGTAGGGTTTAGAGTGTATGGTATAGAGTGTAGGGTATAGAGTGTAGAGTGTAGGGTATAGAGTGTAGGGTATAGAGTGTAGAGTGTAGGGTATAGAGTGTAGGGTATAGAGTGAAGGGTATAGAGTGTAGGGTATTGAGTGTAGGGTATAGAATGTAGAGTGTAGGGTATAGAGTGTATGGTATAGAGTGTACGGTGTAGGGTATAGAGTGTAGAGTGTAGAGTGTAGGGTATAGAGTGTATGGTATTGAGTGTAGGGTTTAGATTGTAGGGTATAGAGTGTAGAGTATAGAGTGTAGGGTATAGAGTGTAGAGTGTAGGGTATAGAGTGTAGGGTATAGAGTGTAGATTGTAGGGTATAGAGTGTAGGGTATAGAGTGTAGGGTATAGAGTGTAGGGTGTAGAGTGTAGGGTATAGAGTGTAGGGTATAGAGTGTAGAGTGTATGGTATAGAGTGTAGGGTATAGAGTGTAGAGTTTAGAGTGTAGGGTTATAGATTGTAGGGTGTAGAGTGTAGGGTATAGAGTGTAGGGTATAGAGTGTAGGGTATAGAGTATAGAGTGTAGGGTATAGAGTGTAGGGTATAGAGTGTATGGTATATAGTGTAGGGTGTAGGGTATAGAGTGTATGGTATAGAGTGTAGGGTATAGAGTGTAGAGTCTATGGTATAGAGTGTATGGTATAGAGTGTAGGGGTATAGAGTGTAGGGTATAGAGTGTAGAGTGTAGGGGTATAGAGTGTAGAGTGTAGGGTATAGAGTGTATGGTAAAGAGTGTATGGTATAGAGTGTATAGTGTAGGGTATAGAGTGTAGAGTGTGAGGTATAGAGTGTATGGTATAGAGTGTAGGGTATAGAGCGTAGAGTGTAGGGTATAGAGTGTATGGTATAGAGTGTAGGGTATAGAGTGTAGGGTATAGAGTGTATGGTATAGAGTGTAAGGTATAGAGTGTAGGGTATAAAGTGTAGAGTGTAGGGTATAGAGTGTAGGGTATAGAGTGTAGAGTGTAGGGTATAGTGTGTAGGGTATAGAGTGTAGGGTATAGAGTGTAGAGTGTAGGGTATAGAGTGTATGGTATAGAATGTAGGGTATAGAGTGTAAAGTGTAGGGTATAGTGTGTAAGGTATAGAATGTAGGGTATAGAGTGTAGGGTATAGAGTGTATGGTATAGAGTGTAGGGTATAGAGTGTAGGGTACAGAGTGTAGGGTATAGAGTTTATGGTATAGAGTGTAGGGTATAGAGTGTAGGGTATAGAGTATAGTGTGTAGGGTATAGAGTATAGAGTGTAGAGAGTAGGGTATAGAGTGTAGGGTATAGAGGGTAGAGTTTAGAGTGTAGGGTGTATAGTGTAGGGTATAGAGTGTAGGGTATAGAGTGTAGAGTGTAGGGTATAGGGTGTATGGTATAGAGTGTAGGGTATAGAGTGTAGAGTGTAGGGTATAGAGTGTAGGGTATAGAGTGTATGGTATAGAGTGTAGGGTATAGGGTATAGAGTGTAGGGTATAGAGTGTAGGGTATAGAGTGTAGAGTGTAGGGTATAGAGTGTATGGTAAAGAGTGTATGGTATTGAGAGTAGAGTGTAGGGTATAGAGTGTAGAGTGTAGGGTATAGAGTGTAGGGTATAGAGTGTATGGTATAGAGTGTAGGGTATAGAGTGTATGGTATAGAGTGTAGAGTGTAGGGTATAGAGTGTATGGTATAGAGTGTAGGGTATAGAGTGTAGAGTGTAGGGTATAGAGTGTATGGTACAGAGTGTAGGGTGTATGGTATAGAGTGTAGGGTATAGAGTGTAGGATGTAGAGTGTAGAGTGTAGGGTATAGAGTGTATGGTATAGAGTGTAGAATGTAGGGTATAGAGTGTATGGTATAGAGTATAGAGTGTAGGGTATAGAGTGTAGGGTTTAGATTGTAGGGTATAGAGTGTAGAGTATAGAGTGTAGGGTATAGAGTGTAGAGTGTAGGGTATAGAATGTAGGGTATAGAGTGTACATTGTAGGGTATAGAGTGTAGGGTATAGAGTGTAGAGTGTAGGGTATAGAGTATAGGGTATAATGTATAGAGTGTAAGGTATAGAATGTAGAGTGTAGGGGTATAGAGTGTAAGGTACAGAGTGTAGAGTGTAGGGTGTAAAGTGTAGAGTGTAGGTTATAGGGTGTATGGTATAGAGTGTAGGGTATAGAGTGTAGAGTGTAGGGTATAGAGTGTAGGGGTATAGAGTGTAGAGTGTAGGGTATAGAGTGTATGGTATAGAGTGTACGGTGTAGGGGTATAGAGTGTAGAGTGTAGGGTATAGAGTGTATGTTTTAGAGTGTAGAGTGTAGGGTATAGAGTGTATGGTATTGAGTGTAGGGTTTAGATTGTAGGGTATAGAGTGTAGAGTATAGAGTGTAGGGTTATAGAGTGTAGAGTGTAGGGTATAGAGTGTAGGGTATAGAGTGTAGAGTGTAGGGTATAGAGTGTAGGGTATAGAGTGAAGGGTATAGAGTGTAAAGTGTAGGGTATAGAGTGTAGGGTATAGAATGTAGAGTGTAGGGTATAGAGTGTATGGTATAGAGTGTAGGGTATAGAGTGTAGAGTGTAGGGTATAGAGTGTATGGTATAGAGTGTAGGGTATAGAGTGTATGGTATAGAGTAGGGTGTAGAGTATAGGGTATAGAGTGTAGAGTTTAGACTGTAGGGTATAGAGTGTAGGGTATAGAGGGTAGAGTGTAGGGTATAGAGTGTAGGGTATAGAGTGTAGGGTATAGAGTGAAGGGTATAGAGTGTAAAGTGTAGGGTATAGAGTGTAGGGTATAGAATGTAGAGTGTATGGTATAGAGTGTATGGTATAGAGTGTAGGGTATAGAGTGTAGAGTGTAGGGTATAGAGTGTATGGTATAGAGTGTAGGGTATAGAGTGTATGGTATAGAGTAGGGTGTAGAGTGTAGAGTGTAGGGTATAGAGTGTAGAGTTTAGACTGTAGGGTATAGAGTGTAGTGTATAGAGTGTAGAGTGTAGGGTATAGAGTGTAGAGTGTAGGGTATAGAGTGTAGGGTATAGAGTGTATGGTATAGAGTGTAGGGTATAGAGTGTATGGTATAGAGTGTAGAGTGTAGGGTATAGAGTGTATGGTATAGAGTGTAGGGTATAGAGTGTAGAGTGTAGGGTATAGAGTGTATGGTACAGAGTGTAGGGTGTATGGTATAGAGTGTAGGGTATAGAGTGTAGGATGTAGAGTGTAAAATGTAGGGTATAGAGTGTATGGTATAGAGTATAGAGTGCATGGTATAGAGTGTATGGTATAGAGTGTAGGGTATAGAGTGTAGAGTGTAGGGTATAGAGTGTAGGGTATAGAGTGTAGAGTGTAGGGTATAGAGTGTAGGGTATAGAGTGAAGGGTATAGAGTGTAAAGTGTAGGGTATAGAGTGTAGGGTATAGAATGTAGAGTGTAGGGTATAGATTGTATGGTATAGAGTGTAGGGTATAGAGTGTAGAGTGTAGGGTATAGAGTGTATGGTATAGAGTGTAGGGTATAGAGTGTATGGTATAGAGTAGGGTGTAGAGTGTAGAGTGTAGGGTATAGAGTGTAGAGTTTAGAGTGTAGGGTATAGAGTGTAGGGTATAGAGTGTAGAGTGTAGGGTATAGAGTGTATGGTATAGAGTGTAGAGTGTAGGGTATAGAGTGTATGGTATAGAGTGTAGGGTATAGAGTGTAGAGTGTAGGGTATAGAGTGTAGGGTATAGAGTGTAGGGTATAGAGTGTAGGGTATAGAGTGTAGAGTGTAGGGTATAGAGTGTAGAGTGTAGGGTATAGAGTGTAGAGTGTAGGGTATAGAGTGTAGGGTATAGAGTGTAGAGTGTAGGGTATAGAGTGTAGAGTGTGAAGTATAGAGTGTAGGGTATAGAGTGTATGGTATAGAGTGTATGGTATAGACTGTAGGGTATAGAGTGTAAGGTATTTAGTGTAGGGTATAGAGTGTAGAGTGTAGGGTATAGAGTGTAGGGTATAGAGTGTAGAGTGTAGGGTGTAGAGTGTAGGGTATAGAGTGTAGGGTGTAGAGTGTAGAGTGTATGGTATAGAGTGTAGGGTATAGAGTGTAGAGTTTAGAGTGTAGGGTATAGATTGTAGGGTGTAGAGTGTAGGGGATAGAGTGTAGGGTATAGAGTGTAGGGTATAGAGTATAGAGTGTAGGGTATAGAGTGTAGGGTATAGAGTGTAGGGTATAGAGTGTAGGGTATAGAGTGTAGATTGTAGGGTATAGAGTGTATGGTATAGAGTATAGAGTGCATGGTATAGAGTGTATGGTATAGAGTGTAGGGTATAGAGTGTAGAGTGTAGGGTATAGAGTGTAGGGTCTAGGGTATAGAGTGTATGGTATAGAGTGTAGGGTATAGAGTGTAGAGTGTAGGGTGTAGAGTGTAGGGTATAGAGTGTAGAGTGTATGGTATAGAGTGTAGGGTATAGAGTGTAGAGTTTAGAGTGTAGGGTATAGATTGTAGGGTGTAGAGTGTAGGGTATAGAGTGTAGGGTATAGAGTGTAGGGTATAGAGTATAGAGTGTAGGGTATAGAGTGTAGGGTATAGAGTGTAGAGTGTATGGTATAGAGTGTATGGTATAGAGTGTAGGGTATAGAGTGTAGGGTATAGAGTGTAGAGTGTAGGGTATAGAGTGTAGGGTATAGAGTGTAGGGTATAGAGTGTAGGGTATAGAGTGTAGATTGTAGGGTATAGAGTGTAGGGTATAGAGTGTATGGTATAGAGTGTAGGGTGTAGAGTGTATGGTATAGAGTGTAGGGTATAGAGTGTAGAGTTTAGAATGTAGGGTATAGATTGTAGGGTGTAGAGTGTAGGGTATAGAGTGTAGGGTATAGAATGTAGGGTATAGAGTCTAGAGTGTAGGGTATAGAGTGTATGGTATAGAGTGTAGGGTATAGGGTATAGAGTGTAGGGTATAGAGTGTAGGGTATAGAGTGTAGAGTGTAGGGTATAGAGTGTATGGTAAAGAGTGTATGGTATAGAGTGTAGAGTGTAGGGTATAGAGTGTAGAGTGTAGGGTATAGAGTGTAGGGTATAGAGTGTATGGTATAGAGTGTAGGGTATAGAGTGTATGGTATAGAGTGTAGAGTGTAGGGTATAGAGTGTATGGTATAGAGTGTAGGGTATAGAGTGTAGAGTGTAGGGTATAGAGTGTATGGTACAGAGTGTAGGGTGTATGGTATAGAGTGTAGGGTATAGAGTGTAGGATGTAGAGTGTAGAGTGTAGGGTATAGAGTGTATGGTATAGAGTGTAGAATGTAGGGTATAGAGTGTATGGTATAGAGTATAGAGTGTAGGGTATAGAGTGTAGGGTTTAGATTGTAGGGTATAGAGTGTAGAGTATAGAGTGTAGGGTATAGAGTGTAGAGTGTAGGGTATAGAATGTAGGGTATAGAGTGTACATTGTAGGGTATAGAGTGTAGGGTATAGAGTGTAGAGTGTAGGGTATAGAGTATAGGGTATAATGTATAGAGTGTAAGGTATAGAATGTAGAGTGTAGGGTATAGAGTGTAAGGTACAGAGTGTAGAGTGTAGGGTGTAAAGTGTAGAGTGTAGGTTATAGGGTGTATGGTATAGAGTGTAGGGTATAGAGTGTAGAGTGTAGGGTATAGAGTGTAGGGTATAGAGTGTAGAGTGTAGGGTATAGAGTGTATGGTATAGAGTGTACGGTGTAGGGTATAGAGTGTAGAGTGTAGGGTATAGAGTGTATGTTTTAGAGTGTAGAGTGTAGGGTATAGAGTGTATGGTATTGAGTGTAGGGTTTAGATTGTAGGGTATAGAGTGTAGAGTATAGAGTGTAGGGTATAGAGTGTAGAGTGTAGGGTATAGAGTGTAGGGTATAGAGTGTAGAGTGTAGGGTATAGAGTGTAGGGTATAGAGTGAAGGGTATAGAGTGTAAAGTGTAGGGTATAGAGTGTAGGGTATAGAATGTAGAGTGTAGGGTATAGAGTGTATGGTATAGAGTGTAGGGTATAGAGTGTAGAGTGTAGGGTATAGAGTGTATGGTATAGAGTGTAGGGTATAGAGTGTATGGTATAGAGTGTAGAGTGTAGGGTATAGAGTGTATGGTATAGAGTGTAGGGTATAGAGTGTAGAGTGTAGGGTATAGAGTGTATGGTACAGAGTGTAGGGTGTATGGTATAGAGTGTAGGGTATAGAGTGTAGGATGTAGAGTGTAGAATGTAGGGTATAGAGTGTATGGTATAGAGTATAGAGTGCATGGTATAGAGTGTATGGTATAGAGTGTAGGGTATAGAGTGTAGAGTGTAGGGTATAGAGTGTAGGGTATAGAGTGTAGAGTGTAGGGTATAGAGTGTAGGGTATAGAGTGAATGGTATAGAGTGTAAAGTGTAGGGTATAGAGTGTAGGGTATAGAATGTAGAGTGTAGGGTATAGATTGTATGGTATAGAGTGTAGGGTATAGAGTGTAGAGTGTAGGGTATAGAGTGTATGGTATAGAGTGTAGGGTATAGAGTGTATGGTATAGAGTAGGGTGTAGAGTGTAGAGTGTAGGGTATAGAGTGTAGAGTTTAGAGTGTAGGGTATAGAGTGTAGGGTATAGAGTGTAGAGTGTAGGGTATAGAGTGTATGGTATAGAGTGTAGGGTGTAGGGTATAGAGTGTATGGTATAGAGTGTAGGGTATAGAGTGTAGAGTGTAGGGTATAGAGTGTAGGGTATAGAGTGTAGGGTATAGAGTGTAGGGTATAGAGTGTAGAGTGTAGGGTATAGAGTGTAGAGTGTAGGGTATAGAGTGTAGAGTGTAGGGTATAGAGTGTAGGGTATAGAGTGTAGAGTGTAGGGTATAGAGTGTAGAGTGTGAAGTATAGAGTGTAGGGTATGGAGTGTATGGTATAGAGTGTATGGTATAGACTGTAGGGTATAGAGTGTAAGGTATTTAGTGTAGGGTATAGAGTGTAGAGTGTAGGGTATAGAGTGTAGAGTATAGAGTGTAGAGTGTAGGGTGTAGAGTGTAGGGTATAGAGTGTAGGGTGTAGAGTGTAGAGTGTATGGTATAGAGTGTAGGGTATAGAGTGTAGAGTTTAGAGTGTAGGGTATAGATTGTAGGGTGTAGAGTGTAGGGGATAGAGTGTAGGGTATAGAGTGTAGGGTATAGAGTATAGAGTGTAGGGTATAGAGTGTAGGGTATAGAGTGTAGGGTATAGAGTGTAGGGTATAGAGTGTAGGGTATAGAGTGTAGATTGTAGGGTATAGAGTGTATGGTATAGAGTATAGAGTGCATGGTATAGAGTGTATGGTATAGAGTGTAGGGTATAGAGTGTAGAGTGTAGGGTATAGAGTGTAGGGTCTAGAGTATAGAGTGTATGGTATAGAGTGTAGGGTATAGAGTGTAGAGTGTAGGGTGTAGAGTGTAGGGTATAGAGTGTAGAGTGTATGGTATAGAGTGTAGGGTATAGAGTGTAGAGTTTAGAGTGTAGGGTATAGATTGTAGGGTGTAGAGTGTAGGGTATAGAGTGTAGGGTATAGAGTGTAGGGTATAGAGTATAGAGTGTAGGGTATAGAGTGTAGGGTATAGAGTGTATGGTATATAGTGTAGGGTGTAGGGTATAGAGTGTATGGTATAGAGTGTAGGGTATAGAGTGTAGAGTGTATGGTATAGAGTGTATGGTATAGAGTGTAGGGTATAGAGTGTAGGGTATAGAGTGTAGCGTGTAGGGTATAGAGTGTAGAGTGTAGGGTATAGAGTGTATGGTAAAGAGTGTATGGTATAGAGTGTATAGTGTAGGGTATAGAGTGTAGAGTGTGAGGTATAGAGTGTAGGGTATAGAGTGTAGGGTATAGAGCGTAGAGTGTAGGGTATAGAGTGTATGGTATAGAGTGTAGGGTATAGAGTGTAGGGTATAGAGTGTAGGGTATAGAGTTTAAGGTATAGAGTGTAGGGTATAGAGTGTAGAGTGTAGGGTATAGAATGTAGGGTATAGAGTGTAGGGTATAGAGTGTAGAGTGTAGGGTATAGTGTGTAGGGTATAGAGTGTAGGGTATAGAGTGTAGAGTGTAGGGTATAGAGTGTATGGTATAGAGTGTAGGGTATAGAGTGTAAAGTGTAGGGTATAGTGTGTAAGGTATAGAATGTAGGGTATAGAGTGTAGGGTATAGAGTGTATGGTATAGAGTGTAGGGTATAGAGTGTAGGGTACAGAGTGTAGGGTATAGAGTTTATGGTATAGAGTGTAGGGTATAGAGTGTAGAGTGTAGGGTATAGAGTGTATGGTATAGAGTGTAGGGTATAGAGTGTATGGTATAGAGTAGGGTGTAGAGTGTAGAGTGTAGGGTATAGAGTGTAGAGTTTAGAGTGTAGGGTATAGAGTGTAGGGTATAGAGAGTAGAGTGTAGGGTATAGAGTGTAGGGTATAGAGTGTAGGGTATAGAGTGTAGGGTATAGAGTGTAGTGTATAGAGTGTAGAGTGTAGGGTATAGAGTGTATGGTATAGAGTGTAGAATGTAGGGTATAGAGTGTATGGTATAGAGTATAGAGTGTAGGGTATAGAGTGTAGGGTTTAGATTGTAGGGTATAGAGTGTAGAGTATAGAGTGTAGGGTATAGAGTGTAGAGTGTAGGGTATAGAGTGTAGGGTATAGAGTGTAGATTGTAGGGTATAGAGTGTAGGGTATAGAGTGTAGAGTGTAGGGTATAGAGTATAGGGTATAATGTATAGAGTGTAAGGTATAGAATGTAGAGTGTAGGGTATAGAGTGTAAGGTACAGAGTGTAGAGTGTAGGGTATAGAGTGTAGGGTATAGAGTGTAGGGTATAGAGTGTAGGGTATAGAGTGTAGAGTGTAGGGTATAGAGTGTAGAGTGTAGGGTATAGAGTGTATGGTAAAGACTGTAGGGTATAGAGTGTAGGGTATAGAGTGTAGAGTGTAGGGTATAGAGTGTAGAGTGTGAAGTATAGAGTGTAGGGTATAGAGTGTATGGTATAGAGTGTATGGTATAGACTGTAGGGTATATAGTGTAAGGTATTTAGTGTAGGGTATAGAGTGTAGAGTGTAGGGCATAGAGTGTAGGGTATAGAGTGTAGAGTGTAGGGTGTAGAGTGTAGGGTATAGAGTGTAGGGTGTAGGGTGTAGAGTGTATGGTATAGAGTGTAGGGTATAGAGTGTAGAGTTTAGAGTGTAGGGTATAGATTGTAGGGTGTAGAGTGTAGGGTATAGAGTGTAGGGTATAGAGTGTAGGGTATAGAGTATAGAGTGTAGGGTATAGAGTGTAGGGTATAGAGTGTAGGGTATAGAGTGTAGGGTATAGAGTGTATGGTATAGAGTGTAGATTGTAGGGTATAGAGTGTATGGTATAGAGTATAGAGTGCATGGTATAGAGTGTATGGTATAGAGTGTAGGGTATAGAGTGTAGAGTGTAGGGTATAGAGTGTAGGGTCTAGAGTATAGAGTGTATGGTATAGAGTGTAGGGTATAGAGTGTAGAG
Organism: Ranitomeya imitator; assembly: GCF_032444005.1. NCBI lineage: Eukaryota > Metazoa > Chordata > Amphibia > Anura > Dendrobatidae > Ranitomeya > Ranitomeya imitator. The sequence goes on from NC_091291.1 coordinate 61,404,780, forward strand.
TGTAGGGTATAGAGTGTAGGGTATAGAGTGTAGAGTGTATGGTATAGAGTGTAGGGTATAGAGTGTAGAGTTTAGAGTGTAGGGTATAGATTGTAGGGTGTAGAGTGTAGGGTATAGAGTGTAGGGTATAGAGTGTAGGGTATAGAGTATAGAGTGTAGGGTATAGAGTGTAGGGTATAGAGTGTATGGTATATAGTGTAGGGTGTAGGGTATAGAGTGTATGGTATAGAGTGTAGGGTATAGAGTGTAGAGTGTATGGTATAGAGTGTATGGTATAGAGTGTAGGGTATAGAGTGTAGGGTATAGAGTGTAGAGTGTAGGGTATAGAGTGTAGAGTGTAGGGTATAGAGTGTATGGTAAAGAGTGTATGGTATAGAGTGTATAGTGTAGGGTATAGAGTGTAGAGTGTGAGGTATAGAGTGTATGGTATAGAGTGTAGGGTATAGAGCGTAGAGTGTAGGGTATAGAGTGTATGGTATAGAGTGTAGGGTATAGAGTGTAGGGTATAGAGTGTATGGTATAGAGTGTAAGGTATAGAGTGTAGGGTATAGAGTGTAGAGTGTAGGGTATAGAGTGTAGGGTATAGAGTGTAGAGTGCAGGGTATAGTGTGTAGGGTATAGAGTGTAGGGTATAGAGTGTAGAGTGTAGGGTATAGAGTGTATGGTATAGAATGTAGGGTATAGAGTGTAAAGTGTAGGGTATAGTGTGTAAGGTATAGAATGTAGGGTATAGAGTGTAGGGTATAGAGTGTATGGTATAGAGTGTAGGGTATAGAGTGTAGGGTACAGAGTGTAGGGTATAGAGTTTATGGTATAGAGTGTAGGGTATAGAGTGTAGGGTATAGAGTATAGTGTGTAGGGTATAGAGTATAGAGTGTAGAGAGTAGGGTATAGAGTGTAGGGTATAGAGGGTAGAGTTTAGAGTGTAGGGTGTATAGTGTAGGGTATAGAGTGTAGGGTATAGAGTGTAGAGTGTAGGGTATAGGGTGTATGGTATAGAGTGTAGGGTATAGAGTGTAGAGTGTAGGGTATAGAGTGTAGGGTATAGAGTGTATGGTATAGAGTGTAGAGTGCAGAGTGTAGAGTTTAGAGTGTAGGGTATATAGTGTAGGGTATAGAGCGTAGAGTGTAGGGCATAGAGTGTAGGGTATAGAGTGTAGGGTATAGAGTGTAGAGTGTAGGGTATAGAGTGTAGGGTATAGAGTGTAGGGTATAGAGTGTATGGTGTAGGGTATAGAGTGTATGGTATAGAGTGTAGGGAATAGAGTGTAGAGTGTAGGGTATAGAGTGTATTGTATAGAGTGTAGGGTATAGAGTGTAGAGTGTAGGGTATAGAGTGTAGGGTATAGAGTAGAGTGTAGGGTATAGAGTGTAGGGTAGAGAGTGAAGGGTATAGAGTGTAGAGTGTAGCGTTTAGAGTGTAGAGTGTATGGTAGAGTGTAGGGTATAGAGTGTAGAGTGTAGGGTATAGAGTGTAGGGTATAGAGTGTATGGTATAGAGTGTAGGGTATAGAATGTAGAGTGTAGGGTATAGAGTGTATGGTATAGAGTGTAGGGTATAGAGTGTAGAGTGTAGGGTATAGAGTGTATGGTATAGAGTGTGGGGTATAGAATGTAGGATGTAGAGTGTAGAGTGTAGGGTATAGAGTGTATGGTATAGAGTGTAGAATGTAGGGTATAGAGTGTATGGTATAGAGTGTAGGGTATAGAGTGTAGAGTGTAGGGTATAGAGTGTAGGGTATAGAGTGTAGAGTGTAGGGTATAGAGTGTAGGGTATAGAGTGGAGGGTATAGAGTGTAGAGTGTAGGGTATAGAGTGTAGGGTATAGAATGTAGAGTGTAGGGTATAGAGTGTATGGTATAGAGTGTAGGGTATAGAATGTAGAGTGTAGGGTATAGAGTGTATGGTATATAGTGTAGGGTATAGAGTGTAGGGTATAGAGTGTATGGTACATAGAGTAGGGTGTATGGTATAGAGTGTAGGGTATAGAGTGTAGGATGTAGAGTGTAGAGTGTAGGGTATAGAGTGTATGGTATAGAGTGTAGAATGTAGGGTTTAGAGTGTATGGTATAGAGTGTAGGGTATAGAGTGTAGAGTGTAGGGTATAGAGTGTAGGGTATAGAGTGTAGAGTGTAGGGTATAGAGTGTAGGGTATAGAGTGAAGGGTATAGAGTGTAGGGTATAGAGTGTAGGGTATAGAATGTAGAGTGTAGGGTATAGAGTGTATGGTATAGAGTGTACGGTGTAGGGTATAGAGTGTAGAGTGTAGAGTGTAGGGTATAGAGTGTATGGTATTGAGTGTAGGGTTTAGATTGTAGGGTATAGAGTGTAGAGTATAGAGTGTAGGGTATAGAGTGTAGAGTGTAGGGTATAGAGTGTAGGGTATAGAGTGTAGATTGTAGGGTATAGAGTGTAGGGTATAGAGTGTAGGGTATAGAGTGTAGGGTGTAGAGTGTAGGGTATAGAGTGTAGGGTATAGAGTGTAGAGTGTATGGTATAGAGTGTAGGGTATAGAGTGTAGAGTTTAGAGTGTAGGGTATAGATTGTAGGGTGTAGAGTGTAGGGTATAGAGTGTAGGGTATAGAGTGTAGGGTATAGAGTATAGAGTGTAGGGTATAGAGTGTAGGGTATAGAGTGTATGGTATATAGTGTAGGGTGTAGGGTATAGAGTGTATGGTATAGAGTGTAGGGTATAGAGTGTAGAGTCTATGGTATAGAGTGTATGGTATAGAGTGTAGGGTATAGAGTGTAGGGTATAGAGTGTAGAGTGTAGGGTATAGAGTGTAGAGTGTAGGGTATAGAGTGTATGGTAAAGAGTGTATGGTATAGAGTGTATAGTGTAGGGTATAGAGTGTAGAGTGTGAGGTATAGAGTGTATGGTATAGAGTGTAGGGTATAGAGCGTAGAGTGTAGGGTATAGAGTGTATGGTATAGAGTGTAGGGTATAGAGTGTAGGGTATAGAGTGTATGGTATAGAGTGTAAGGTATAGAGTGTAGGGTATAAAGTGTAGAGTGTAGGGTATAGAGTGTAGGGTATAGAGTGTAGAGTGTAGGGTATAGTGTGTAGGGTATAGAGTGTAGGGTATAGAGTGTAGAGTGTAGGGTATAGAGTGTATGGTATAGAATGTAGGGTATAGAGTGTAAAGTGTAGGGTATAGTGTGTAAGGTATAGAATGTAGGGTATAGAGTGTAGGGTATAGAGTGTATGGTATAGAGTGTAGGGTATAGAGTGTAGGGTACAGAGTGTAGGGTATAGAGTTTATGGTATAGAGTGTAGGGTATAGAGTGTAGGGTATAGAGTATAGTGTGTAGGGTATAGAGTATAGAGTGTAGAGAGTAGGGTATAGAGTGTAGGGTATAGAGGGTAGAGTTTAGAGTGTAGGGTGTATAGTGTAGGGTATAGAGTGTAGGGTATAGAGTGTAGAGTGTAGGGTATAGGGTGTATGGTATAGAGTGTAGGGTATAGAGTGTAGAGTGTAGGGTATAGAGTGTAGGGTATAGAGTGTATGGTATAGAGTGTAGGGTATAGGGTATAGAGTGTAGGGTATAGAGTGTAGGGTATAGAGTGTAGAGTGTAGGGTATAGAGTGTATGGTAAAGAGTGTATGGTATAGAGTGTAGAGTGTAGGGTATAGAGTGTAGAGTGTAGGGTATAGAGTGTAGGGTATAGAGTGTATGGTATAGAGTGTAGGGTATAGAGTGTATGGTATAGAGTGTAGAGTGTAGGGTATAGAGTGTATGGTATAGAGTGTAGGGTATAGAGTGTAGAGTGTAGGGTATAGAGTGTATGGTACAGAGTGTAGGGTGTATGGTATAGAGTGTAGGGTATAGAGTGTAGGATGTAGAGTGTAGAGTGTAGGGTATAGAGTGTATGGTATAGAGTGTAGAATGTAGGGTATAGAGTGTATGGTATAGAGTATAGAGTGTAGGGTATAGAGTGTAGGGTTTAGATTGTAGGGTATAGAGTGTAGAGTATAGAGTGTAGGGTATAGAGTGTAGAGTGTAGGGTATAGAATGTAGGGTATAGAGTGTACATTGTAGGGTATAGAGTGTAGGGTATAGAGTGTAGAGTGTAGGGTATAGAGTATAGGGTATAATGTATAGAGTGTAAGGTATAGAATGTAGAGTGTAGGGTATAGAGTGTAAGGTACAGAGTGTAGAGTGTAGGGTGTAAAGTGTAGAGTGTAGGTTATAGGGTGTATGGTATAGAGTGTAGGGTATAGAGTGTAGAGTGTAGGGTATAGAGTGTAGGGTATAGAGTGTAGAGTGTAGGGTATAGAGTGTATGGTATAGAGTGTACGGTGTAGGGTATAGAGTGTAGAGTGTAGGGTATAGAGTGTATGTTTTAGAGTGTAGAG